>NC_089843.1:49676348-49678848 GCF_035609145.1 Eleutherodactylus coqui
AACCGAGAGTGTTTTCCAGTCTATTGTTTTGAAGTAAAGTGTCGTTCAAAATCATTGTTGTCTCTCCTGGAGTGGTGGGTTGAAATTCCACTTCCTTCAGAATGCTTTTCCTTAAACACTACTCATGGCGTTTTAGGTAGTGCTACCTGCAAATATTTAAAATGTAAAT
The DNA here is from genome assembly GCF_035609145.1 of Eleutherodactylus coqui. NCBI lineage: Eukaryota > Metazoa > Chordata > Amphibia > Anura > Eleutherodactylidae > Eleutherodactylus > Eleutherodactylus coqui. The sequence continues at coordinate 49,676,518 of NC_089843.1, forward strand.
TAACTTTCTGGTGCAAATGTGGAAAAAAGTTTGTGGCAGTGTGCCACAGGCAGGCTTCATAGCTCAGAGGTTAGAGCACTGGTCTCGTAAACCAGGGGTTGTGAGTTCAACTCTCACTGGGGCCTTTCCTGCAAGTAGTGAAACATACTAACACAGCTACAGACTATTTTATGGCCAAATGTTTCGGAGCTGCCTAGGTTTCCTCATCAGGATAATAATAGGATGTATCTGAAGGATTAAAAAATACTAGGCAGATGTGAACACTTTGCTTCTAAACCAGTAATTTGAACCAAGGAAGTAAAAAGTCCAGTTAATGACAAACAGCTCCAGTCTTTATACTTCATCCCAAGAATTGGACTCTTAACGTGACCACTCTTTCTTTACGTTTCACAATTTTTCACACGTGTGTTTTTCCGGATGACTGCGAGAGCCCTCCTGGAGGCATTGGTTACAATCCCACTTATGACATTCTAGAATTTGGAAAAAGGAATGTAGAAATGGACGAAAAACACTGTGCGAGTAGTTGAAGAAATGGGCTTCATAGCTCAGGGGTTTGAGCACTGGTCTTGTAAACCAGGGGTCGTGAGTTCAATTCTCACTGGGGCCTAATTTATTAGTCTAGGGTATTGTGAATACTTTTGGAACGGGTTTTGTGGACCGAGGAAGAGAAAGAATCTATCAAGAGTTCTATTTTTTGTTCCCCGGAATTCCAAATCAACAACCATAATGTCGAAGTCCTGCAGTCTTTAAATGTCATTCCAAGAATTACACTATTAACATCACCGTATTCTCTTCAGGTTGCGGAAACTTTTCATAGCCATGTAGGTCAGTGCGATTGCATGCTCTTCTGCTGGGCGCGCGGACACTCTTCATACAAAACCGAGAGTGTTTTCCAGTCTATTGTTTTGAAGTAAAGTGTCGTTCAAAATCATTGTTGTCTCTCCTGGAGTGGTGGGTTGAAATTCCACTTCCTTCAGAATGCTTTTCCTTAAACACTACTCATGGCGTTTTAGGTAGTGCTACCTGCAAATATTTAAAATGTAAATTAACTTTCTGGTGCAAATGTGGAAAAACGTTTGTGGCAGTGCGCCACAGGCAGGCTTCATAGCTCAGAGGTTAGAGCACTGGTCTCGTAAACCAGGGGTCGTGAGTTCAATTCTCACTGGGGCCTTTCCTGCAACCCTAGGCTGATAGGTAGAAGAAGTACTTTGTTAGTGAAACATACTAACACAGCTACAGACTATTTTATGGCCAAATGTTTCGGAGCTGCCTAGGTTTCCTCATCAGGATAATAATAGGATGTATCTGAAGGATTAAAAAATACTAGGCAGATGTGAACACCTTGCTTCTAAACCAGTAATTTGAACCAAGGAAGTAAAAAGTCCAGTTAATGACAAACAGCTCCAGTCTTTATACTTCATCCCAAGAATTGGACTCTTAACGTGACCACTCTTTCTTTACGTTTCACAATTTTTCACACGTGTGTTTTTCCGGATGACTGCGAGAGCCCTCCTGGAGGCATTGGTTACAATCCCACTTATGACATTCTAGAATTTGGAAAAAGGAATGTAGAAATGGACGAAAAACACTGTGCAAGTAGTTGAAGAAATGGGCTTCATAGCTCAGGGGTTAGAGCACTGGTCTTGTAAACCAGGGGTCGTGAGTTCAATTCTCACTGGGGCCTAATTTATTAGTCTAGGGTATTGTGAATACTTTTGGAACGGGTTTTGTGGACCGAGGAAGAGAAAGAATCTATCAAGAGTTCTATTTTTTGTTCCCCGGAATTCCAAATCAACAACCATAATGTCGAAGTCCTGCAGTCTTTAAATGTCATTCCAAGAATTACACTATTAACATCACCGTATTCTCTTCAGGTTGCGGAAACTTTTCATAGCCATGTAGGTCAGTGCGATGGCATGCTCTTCTGCTGGGCGCGCGGACACTCTTCATACAAAACCGAGAGTGTTTTCCAGTCTATTGTTTTGAAGTAAAGTGTCGTTCAAAATCATTGTTGTCTCTCCTGGAGTGGTGGGTTGAAATTCCACTTCCTTCAGAATGCTTTTCCTTAAACACTACTCATGGCATTTTAGGTAGTGCTACCTGCAAATATTTAAAATGTAAATTAACTTTCTGGTGCAAATTTGGAAAAAAGTTTGTGGCAGTGAGCCACAGGCAGGCTTCATAGCTCAGAGGTTAGAGCACTGGTCTCGTAAACCAGGGGTTGTGAGTTCAACTCTCACTGGGGCCTTTCCTGCAAGTAGTGAAACATACTAACACAGCTACAGACTATTTTATGGCCAAATGTTTCGGAGCTGCCTAGGTTTCCTCATC
>NC_089843.1:49713848-49716348 GCF_035609145.1 Eleutherodactylus coqui
AGTCTTTATACTTCATCCCAAGAATTGGACTCTTAACGTGACCACTCTTTCTTTACGTTTCACAATTTTTCACACGTGTGTTTTTCCGGATGACTGCGAGAGCCCTCCTGGAGGCATTGGTTACAATCCCACTTATGACATTCTAGAATTTGGAAAAAGGAATGTAGAAATGGACGAAAAACACTGTGCGAGTAGTTGAAGAAATGGGCTTCATAGCTCAGGAGTTAGAGCACTGGTCTTGTAAACCAGGGGTCGTGAGTTCAATTCTCACTGGGGCCTAATTTATTAGTCTAGGGTATTGTGAATACTTTTGGAACGGGTTTTGTGGACCGAGGAAGAGATAGAATCTATCAAGAGTTCTATTTTTTGTTCCCCGGAATTCCAAATCAACAACCATAATGTCGAAGTCCTGCAGTCTTTAAATGTCATTCCAAGAATTACACTATTAACATCACCGTATTCTCTTCAGGTTGCGGAAACTTTTCATAGCCATGTAGGTCAGTGCGATGGCATGCTCTTCTGCTGGGCGCGCGGACACTCTTCATACAAAACCGAGAGTGTTTTCCAGTCTATTGTTTTGAAGTAAAGTGTCGTTCAAAATCATTTTTGTCTCTCCTGGAGTGGTGGGTTGAAATTCCACTTCCTTCAGAATGCTTTTCCTTAAACACTACTCATGGCGTTTTAGGTAGTGCTACCTGCAAATATTTAAAATGTAAATTAACTTTCTGGTGCAAATGTGGAAAAACGTTTGTGGCAGTGCGCCACAGGCAGGCTTCATAGCTCAGAGGTTAGAGCACTGGTCTCGTAAACCAGGGGTCGTGAGTTCAATTCTCACTGGGGCCTTTCCTGCAAGCCTAGGCTGATAGGTAGAAGAAGTATCTTGGAACCATGTTGGTAGTGAAACATGCTAACACAGCTACAGACTATTTTATGGCCAAATGTTTCGGAGCTGCCTAGGTTTCCTCATCAGGATAATAATAGGATGTATCTGAAGGATTAAAAAATACTAGGCAGATGTGAACACTTTGCTTCTAAACCAGTAATTTGAACCAAGGAAGTAAAAAGTCCAGTTAATGACAAACAGCTCCAGTCTTTATACTTCATCCCAAGAATTGGACTCTTAACGTGACCACTCTTTCTTTACGTTTCACAATTTTTCACACGTGTGTTTTTCCGGATGACTGCGAGAGCCCTCCTGGAGGCATTGGTTACAATCCCACTTATGACATTCTAGAATTTGGAAAAAGGAATGTAGAAATGGACGAAAAACACTGTGCGAGTAGTTGAAGAAATGGGCTTCATAGCTCAGGGGTTAGAGCACTGGTCTTGTAAACCAGGGGTCGTGAGTTCAATTCTCACTGGGGCCTAATTTATTAGTCTAGGGTATTGTGAATACTTTTGGAACGGGTTTTGTGGACCGAGGAAGAGATAGAATCTATCAAGAGTTCTATTTTTTGTTCCCCGGAATTCCAAATCAACAACCATAATGTCGAAGTCCTGCAGTCTTTAAATGTCATTCCAAGAATTACACTATTAACATCACCGTATTCTCTTCAGGTTGCGGAAACTTTTCATAGCCATGTAGGTCAGTGCGATGGCATGCTCTTCTGCTGGGCGCGCGGACACTCTTCATACAAAACCGAGAGTGTTTTCCAGTCTATTGTTTTGAAGTAAAGTGTCGTTCAAAATCATTGTTGTCTCTCCTGGACTGGTGGGTTGAAATTCCACTTCCTTCAGAATGCTTTTCCTTAAACACTACTCATGGCGTTTTAGGTAGTGCTACCTGCAAATATTTAAAATGTAAATTAACTTTCTGGTGCAAATGTGGAAAAAAATTTGTGGCAGTGCGCCACAGGCAGGCTTCATAGCTCAGAGGTTAGAGCACTGGTCTCGTAAACCAGGGGTCGTGAGTTCAATTCTCACTGGGGCCTTTCCTGCAAGCCTAGGCTGATAGGTAGAAGAAGTACCTTGGAACCATGTTGGTTGTGAACCATACTAACACAGCTACAGACTATTTTATGGCCAAATGTTTCGGAGCTGCCTAGGTTTCCTCATCAGGATAATAATAGGATGTATCTGAAGGATTAAAAAATACTAGGCAGATGTGAACACCTTGCTTCTAAACCAGTAATTTGAACCAAGGAAGTAAAAAGTCCAGTTAATGACAAACAGCTCCAGTCTTTATACTTCATCCCAAGAATTGGACTCTTAACGTGACCACTCTTTCTTTACGTTTCACAATTTTTCACACGTGTGTTTTTCCGGATGACTGCGAGAGCCCTCCTGGAGGCATTGGTTACAATCCCACTTATGACATTCTAGAATTTGGAAAAAGGAATGTAGAAATGGACGAAAAACACTGTGCGAGTAGTTGAAGAAATGGGCTTCATAGCTCAGGGGTTAGAGCACTGGTCTTGTAAACCAGGGGTCGTGAGTTCAATTCTCACTGGGGCCTAATTTATTAGTCTAGGGTATTGTGAATACTTTTGGAACGGGTTTT
>NC_089843.1:49728848-49808848 GCF_035609145.1 Eleutherodactylus coqui
AGGCTGATAGGTAGAAGAAGTACCTTGGAACCATGTTGGTTGTGAACCATACTAACACAGCTACAGACTATTTTATGGCCAAATGTTTCGGAGCTGCCTAGGTTTCCTCATCAGGATAATAATAGGATGTATCTGAAGGATTAAAAAATACTAGGCAGATGTGAACACCTTGCTTCTAAACCAGTAATTTGAACCAAGGAAGTAAAAAGTCCAGTTAATGACAAACAGCTCCAGTCTTTATACTTCATCCCAAGAATTGGACTCTTAACGTGACCACTCTTTCTTTACGTTTCACAATTTTTCACACGTGTGTTTTTCCGGATGACTGCGAGAGCCCTCCTGGAGGCATTGGTTACAATCCCACTTATGACATTCTAGAATTTGGAAAAAGGAATGTAGAAATGGACGAAAAACACTGTGCGAGTAGTTGAAGAAATGGGCTTCATAGCTCAGTGGTTAGAGCACTGGTCTTGTAAACCAGGGGTCGTGAGTTCAATTCTCACTGGGGCCTAATTTATTAGTCTAGGGTATTGTGAATACTTTTGGAACGGGTTTTGTGGACCGAGGAAGAGATAGAATCTATCAAGAGTTCTATTTTTTGTTCCCCGGAATTCCAAATCAACAACCATAATGTCGAAGTCCTGCAGTCTTTAAATGTCATTCCAAGAATTACACTATTAACATCACCGTATTCTCTTCAGGTTGCGGAAACTTTTCATAGCCATGTAGGTCAGTGCGATGGCATGCTCTTCTGCTGGGCGCGCGGACACTCTTCATACAAAACCGAGAGTGTTTTCCAGTCTATTGTTTTGAAGTAAAGTGTCGTTCAAAATCATTGTTGTCTCTCCTGGAGTGGTGGGTTGAAATTCCACTTCCTTCAGAATGCTTTTCCTTAAACACTACTCATGGCGTTTTAGGTAGTGCTACCAGCAAATATTTAAAATGTAAATTAACTTTCTGGTGCAAATGTGGAAAAAAATTTGTGGCAGTGCGCCACAGGCAGGCTTCATAGCTCAGAGGTTAGAGCACTGGTCTCGTAAACCAGGGGTCGTGAGTTCAATTCTCACTGGGGCCTTTCCTGCAAGCCTAGGCTGATAGGTAGAAGAAGTACCTTGGAACCATGTTGGTTGTGAACCATACTAACACAGCTACAGACTATTTTATGGCCAAATGTTTCGGAGCTGCCTAGGTTTCCTCATCAGGATAATAATAGGATGTATCTGAAGGATTAAAAAATACTAGGCAGATGTGAACACCTTGCTTCTAAACCAGTAATTTGAACCAAGGAAGTAAAAAGTCCAGTTAATGACAAACAGCTCCAGTCTTTATACTTCATCCCAAGAATTGGACTCTTAACGTGACCACTCTTTCTTTACGTTTCACAATTTTTCACACGTGTGTTTTTCCAGATGACTGCGAGAGCCCTCCTGGAGGCATTGGTTACAATCCCACTTATGACATTCTAGAATTTGGAAAAAGGAATGTAGAAATGGACGAAAAACACTGTGCGAGTAGTTGAAGAAATGGGCTTCATAGCTCAGGGGTTAGAGCACTGGTCTTGTAAACCAGGGGTCGTGAGTTCAATTCTCACTGGGGCCTAATTTATTAGTCTAGGGTATTGTGAATACTTTTGGAACGGGTTTTGTGGACCGAGGAAGAGATAGAATCTATCAAGAGTTCTATTTTTTGTTCCCCGGAATTCCAAATCAACAACCATAATGTCGAAGTCCTGCAGTCTTTAAATGTCATTCCAAGAATTACACTATTAACATCACCGTATTCTCTTCAGGTTGCGGAAACTTTTCATAGCCATGTAGGTCAGTGCGATGGCATGCTCTTCTGCTGGGCGCGCGGACACTCTTCATACAAAACCGAGAGTGTTTTCCAGTCTATTGTTTTGAAGTAAAGTGTCGTTCAAAATCATTGTTGTCTCTCCTGGAGTGGTGGGTTGAAATTCCACTTCCTTCAGAATGCTTTTCCTTAAACACTACTCATGGCGTTTTAGGTAGTGCTACCTGCAAATATTTAAAATGTAAATTAACTTTCTGGTGCAAATGTGGAAAAACGTTTGTGGCAGTGCGCCACAGGCAGGCTTCATAGCTCAGAGGTTAGAGCACTGGTCTCGTAAACCAGGGGTCGTGAGTTCAATTCTCACTGGGGCCTTTCCTGCAAGCCTAGGCTGATAGGTAGAAGAAGTATCTTGGAACCATGTTGGTAGTGAAACATACTAACACAGCTACAGACTATTTTATGGCCAAATGTTTCGGAGCTGCCTAGGTTTCCTCATCAGGATAATAATAGGATGTATCTGAAGGATTAAAAAATACTAGGCAGATGTGAACACTTTGCTTCTAAACCAGTAATTTGAACCAAGGAAGTAAAAAGTCCAGTTAATGACAAACAGCTCCAGTCTTTATACTTCATCCCAAGAATTGGACTCTTAACGTGACCACTCTTTCTTTACGTTTCACAATTTTTCACACGTGTGTTTTTCCGGATGACTGCGAGAGCCCTCCTGGAGGCATTGGTTACAATCCCACTTATGACATTCTAGAATTTGGAAAAAGGAATGTAGAAATGGACGAAAAACACTGTGCGAGTAGTTGAAGAAATGGGCTTCATAGCTCAGGGGTTAGAGCACTGGTCTTGTAAACCAGGGGTCGTGAGTTCAATTCTCACTGGGGCCTAATTTATTAGTCTAGGGTATTGTGAATACTTTTGGAACGGGTTTTGTGGACCGAGGAAGAGATAGAATCTATCAAGAGTTCTATTTTTTGTTCCCCGGAATTCCAAATCAACAACCATAATGTCGAAGTCCTGCAGTCTTTAAATGTCATTCCAAGAATTACACTATTAACATCACCGTATTCTCTTCAGGTTGCGGAAACTTTTCATAGCCATGTAGGTCAGTGCGATGGCATGCTCTTCTGCTGGGCGCGCGGACACTCTTCATACAAAACCGAGAGTGTTTTCCAGTCTATTGTTTTGAAGTAAAGTGTCGTTCAAAATCATTGTTGTCTCTCCTGGAGTGGTGGGTTGAAATTCCACTTCCTTCAGAATGCTTTTCCTTAAACACTACTCATGGCGTTTTAGGTAGTGCTACCTGCAAATATTTAAAATGTAAATTAACTTTCTGGTGCAAATGTGGAAAAAAATTTGTGGCAGTGCGCCACAGGCAGGCTTCATAGCTCAGAGGTTAGAGCACTGGTCTCGTAAACCAGGGGTCGTGAGTTCAATTCTCACTGGGGCCTTTCCTGCAAGCCTAGGCTGATAGGTAGAAGAAGTACCTTGGAACCATGTTGGTTGTGAACCATACTAACACAGCTACAGACTATTTTATGGCCAAATGTTTCGGAGCTGCCTAGGTTTCCTCATCAGGATAATAATAGGATGTATCTGAAGGATTAAAAAATACTAGGCAGATGTGAACACCTTGCTTCTAAACCAGTAATTTGAACCAAGGAAGTAAAAAGTCCAGTTAATGACAAACAGCTCCAGTCTTTATACTTCATCCCAAGAATTGGACTCTTAACGTGACCACTCTTTCTTTACGTTTCACAATTTTTCACACGTGTGTTTTTCCGGATGACTGCGAGAGCCCTCCTGGAGGCATTGGTTACAATCCCACTTATGACATTCTAGAATTTGGAAAAAGGAATGTAGAAATGGACGAAAAACACTGTGCGAGTAGTTGAAGAAATGGGCTTCATAGCTCAGGGGTTAGAGCACTGGTCTTGTAAACCAGGGGTCGTGAGTTCAATTCTCACTGGGGCCTAATTTATTAGTCTAGGGTATTGTGAATACTTTTGGAACGGGTTTTGTGGACCGAGGAAGAGATAGAATCTATCAAGAGTTCTATTTTTTGTTCCCCGGAATTCCAAATCAACAACCATAATGTCGAAGTCCTGCAGTCTTTAAATGTCATTCCAAGAATTACACTATTAACATCACCGTATTCTCTTCAGGTTGCGGAAACTTTTCATAGCCATGTAGGTCAGTGCGATGGCATGCTCTTCTGCTGGGCGCGCGGACACTCTTCATACAAAACCGAGAGTGTTTTCCAGTCTATTGTTTTGAAGTAAAGTGTCGTTCAAAATCATTTTTGTCTCTCCTGGAGTGGTGGGTTGAAATTCCACTTCCTTCAGAATGCTTTTCCTTAAACACTACTCATGGCGTTTTAGGTAGTGCTACCTGCAAATATTTAAAATGTAAATTAACTTTCTGGTGCAAATGTGGAAAAACGTTTGTGGCAGTGCGCCACAGGCAGGCTTCATAGCTCAGAGGTTAGAGCACTGGTCTCGTAAACCAGGGGTCGTGAGTTCAATTCTCACTGGGGCCTTTCCTGCAAGCCTAGGCTGATAGGTAGAAGAAGTATCTTGGAACCATGTTGGTAGTGAAACATACTAACACAGCTACAGACTATTTTATGGCCAAATGTTTCGGAGCTGCCTAGGTTTCCTCATCAGGATAATAATAGGATGTATCTGAAGGATTAAAAAATACTAGGCAGATGTGAACACCTTGCTTCTAAACCAGTAATTTGAACCAAGGAAGTAAAAAGTCCAGTTAATGACAAACAGCTCCAGTCTTTATACTTCATCCCAAGAATTGGACTCTTAACGTGACCACTCTTTCTTTACGTTTCACAATTTTTCACACGTGTGTTTTTCCGGATGACTGCGAGAGCCCTCCTGGAGGCATTGGTTACAATCCCACTTATGACATTCTAGAATTTGGAAAAAGGAATGTAGAAATGGACGAAAAACACTGTGCGAGTAGTTGAAGAAATGGGCTTCATAGCTCAGGGGTTAGAGCACTGGTCTTGTAAACCAGGGGTCGTGAGTTCAATTCTCACTGGGGCCTAATTTATTAGTCTAGGGTATTGTGAATACTTTTGGAACGGGTTTTGTGGACCGAGGAAGAGATAGAATCTATCAAGAGTTCTATTTTTTGTTCCCCGGAATTCCAAATCAACAACCATAATGTCGAAGTCCTGCAGTCTTTAAATGTCATTCCAAGAATTACACTATTAACATCACCGTATTCTCTTCAGGTTGCGGAAACTTTTCATAGCCATGTAGGTCAGTGCGATGGCATGCTCTTCTGCTGGGCGCGCGGACACTCTTCATACAAAACCGAGAGTGTTTTCCAGTCTATTGTTTTGAAGTAAAGTGTCGTTCAAAATCATTGTTGTCTCTCCTGGAGTGGTGGGTTGAAATTCCACTTCCTTCAGAATGCTTTTCCTTAAACACTACTCATGGCGTTTTAGGTAGTGCTACCTGCAAATATTTAAAATGTAAATTAACTTTCTGGTGCAAATGTGGAAAAAAATTTGTGGCAGTGCGCCACAGGCAGGCTTCATAGCTCAGAGGTTAGAGCACTGGTCTCGTAAACCAGGGGTCGTGAGTTCAATTCTCACTGGGGCCTTTCCTGCAAGCCTAGGCTGATAGGTAGAAGAAGTACCTTGGAACCATGTTGGTTGTGAACCATACTAACACAGCTACAGACTATTTTATGGCCAAATGTTTCGGAGCTGCCTAGGTTTCCTCATCAGGATAATAATAGGATGTATCTGAAGGATTAAAAAATACTAGGCAGATGTGAACACCTTGCTTCTAAACCAGTAATTTGAACCAAGGAAGTAAAAAGTCCAGTTAATGACAAACAGCTCCAGTCTTTATACTTCATCCCAAGAATTGGACTCTTAACGTGACCACTCTTTCTTTACGTTTCACAATTTTTCACACGTGTGTTTTTCCGGATGACTGCGAGAGCCCTCCTGGAGGCATTGGTTACAATCCCACTTATGACATTCTAGAATTTGGAAAAAGGAATGTAGAAATGGACGAAAAACACTGTGCGAGTAGTTGAAGAAATGGGCTTCATAGCTCAGGGGTTAGAGCACTGGTCTTGTAAACCAGGGGTCGTGAGTTCAATTCTCACTGGGGCCTAATTTATTAGTCTAGGGTATTGTGAATACTTTTGGAACGGGTTTTGTGGACCGAGGAAGAGATAGAATCTATCAAGAGTTCTATTTTTTGTTCCCCGGAATTCCAAATCAACAACCATAATGTCGAAGTCCTGCAGTCTTTAAATGTCATTCCAAGAATTACACTATTAACATCACCGTATTCTCTTCAGGTTGCGGAAACTTTTCATAGCCATGTAGGTCAGTGCGATGGCATGCTCTTCTGCTGGGCGCGCGGACACTCTTCATACAAAACCGAGAGTGTTTTCCAGTCTATTGTTTTGAAGTAAAGTGTCGTTCAAAATCATTGTTGTCTCTCCTGGAGTGGTGGGTTGAAATTCCACTTCCTTCAGAATGCTTTTCCTTAAACACTACTCATGGCGTTTTAGGTAGTGCTACCAGCAAATATTTAAAATGTAAATTAACTTTCTGGTGCAAATGTGGAAAAGAATTTGTGGCAGTGCGCCACAGGCAGGCTTCATAGCTCAGAGGTTAGAGCACTGGTCTCGTAAACCAGGGGTCGTGAGTTCAATTCTCACTGGGGCCTTTCCTGCAAGCCTAGGCTGATAGGTAGAAGAAGTACCTTGGAACCATGTTGGTTGTGAACCATACTAACACAGCTACAGACTATTTTATGGCCAAATGTTTCGGAGCTGCCTAGGTTTCCTCATCAGGATAATAATAGGATGTATCTGAAGGATTAAAAAATACTAGGCAGATGTGAACACCTTGCTTCTAAACCAGTAATTTGAACCAAGGAAGTAAAAAGTCCAGTTAATGACAAACAGCTCCAGTCTTTATACTTCATCCCAAGAATTGGACTCTTAACGTGACCACTCTTTCTTTACGTTTCACAATTTTTCACACGTGTGTTTTTCCAGATGACTGCGAGAGCCCTCCTGGAGGCATTGGTTACAATCCCACTTATGACATTCTAGAATTTGGAAAAAGGAATGTAGAAATGGACGAAAAACACTGTGCGAGTAGTTGAAGAAATGGGCTTCATAGCTCAGGGGTTAGAGCACTGGTCTTGTAAACCAGGGGTCGTGAGTTCAATTCTCACTGGGGCCTAATTTATTAGTCTAGGGTATTGTGAATACTTTTGGAACGGGTTTTGTGGACCGAGGAAGAGATAGAATCTATCAAGAGTTCTATTTTTTGTTCCCCGGAATTCCAAATCAACAACCATAATGTCGAAGTCCTGCAGTCTTTAAATGTCATTCCAAGAATTACACTATTAACATCACCGTATTCTCTTCAGGTTGCGGAAACTTTTCATAGCCATGTAGGTCAGTGCGATGGCATGCTCTTCTGCTGGGCGCGCGGACACTCTTCATACAAAACCGAGAGTGTTTTCCAGTCTATTGTTTTGAAGTAAAGTGTCGTTCAAAATCATTGTTGTCTCTCCTGGAGTGGTGGGTTGAAATTCCACTTCCTTCAGAATGCTTTTCCTTAAACACTACTCATGGCGTTTTAGGTAGTGCTACCAGCAAATATTTAAAATGTAAATTAACTTTCTGGTGCAAATGTGGAAAAAAATTTGTGGCAGTGCGCCACAGGCAGGCTTCATAGCTCAGAGGTTAGAGCACTGGTCTCGTAAACCAGGGGTCGTGAGTTCAATTCTCACTGGGGCCTTTCCTGCAAGCCTAGGCTGATAGGTAGAAGAAGTACCTTGGAACCATGTTGGTTGTGAACCATACTAACACAGCTACAGACTATTTTATGGCCAAATGTTTCGGAGCTGCCTAGGTTTCCTCATCAGGATAATAATAGGATGTATCTGAAGGATTAAAAAATACTAGGCAGATGTGAACACCTTGCTTCTAAACCAGTAATTTGAACCAAGGAAGTAAAAAGTCCAGTTAATGACAAACAGCTCCAGTCTTTATACTTCATCCCAAGAATTGGACTCTTAACGTGACCACTCTTTCTTTACGTTTCACAATTTTTCACACGTGTGTTTTTCCGGATGACTGCGAGAGCCCTCCTGGAGGCATTGGTTACAATCCCACTTATGACATTCTAGAATTTGGAAAAAGGAATGTAGAAATGGACGAAAAACACTGTGCGAGTAGTTGAAGAAATGGGCTTCATAGCTCAGGGGTTAGAGCACTGGTCTTGTAAACCAGGGGTCGTGAGTTCAATTCTGGGGCCTAATTTATTAGTCTAGGGTATTGTGAATACTTTTGGAACGGGTTTTGTGGACCGAGGAAGAGATAGAATCTATCAAGAGTTCTATTTTTTGTTCCCCGGAATTCCAAATCAACAACCATAATGTCGAAGTCCTGCAGTCTTTAAATGTCATTCCAAGAATTACACTATTAACATCACCGTATTCTCTTCAGGTTGCGGAAACTTTTCATAGCCATGTAGGTCAGTGCGATGGCATGCTCTTCTGCTGGGCGCGCGGACACTCTTCATACAAAACCGAGAGTGTTTTCCAGTCTATTGTTTTGAAGTAAAGTGTCGTTCAAAATCATTGTTGTCTCTCCTGGAGTGGTGGGTTGAAATTCCACTTCCTTCAGAATGCTTTTCCTTAACACTACTCATGGCGTTTTAGGTAGTGCTACCAGCAAATATTTAAAATGTAAATTAACTTTCTGGTGCAAATGTGGAAAAAAATTTGTGGCAGTGCGCCACAGGCAGGCTTCATAGCTCAGAGGTTAGAGCACTGGTCTCGTAAACCAGGGGTCGTGAGTTCAATTCTCACTGGGGCCTTTCCTTCAAGCCTAGGCTGATAGGTAGAAGAAGTACTTTGGAACCATGTTGGTAGTGAAACATACTAATACAGCTACAGACTATTTTATGGCCAAATGTTTCGGAGCTGCCTAGGTTTCCTCATCAGGATAATAATAGGATGTATCTGAAGGATTAAAAAATACTAGGCAGATGTGAACACTTTGCTTCTAAACCAGTAATTTGAACCAAGGAAGTAAAAAGTCCAGTTAATGACAAACAGCTCCAGTCTTTATACTTCATCCCAAGAATTGGACTCTTAACGTGACCACTCTTTCTTTACGTTTCACAATTTTTCACACGTGTGTTTTTCCGGATGACTGCGAGAGCCCTCCTGGAGGCATTGGTTACAATCCCACTTATGACATTCTAGAATTTGGAAAAAGGAATGTAGAAATGGACGAAAAACACTGTGCGAGTAGTTGAAGAAATGGGCTTCATAGCTCAGGGGTTAGAGCACTGGTCTTGTAAACCAGGGGTCGTGAGTTCAATTCTCACTGGGGCCTAATTTATTAGTCTAGGGTATTGTGAATACTTTTGGAACGGGTTTTGTGGACCGAGGAAGAGATAGAATCTATCAAGAGTTCTATTTTTTGTTCCCCGGAATTCCAAATCAACAACCATAATGTCGAAGTCCTGCAGTCTTTAAATGTCATTCCAAGAATTACACTATTAACATCACCGTATTCTCTTCAGGTTGCGGAAACTTTTCATAGCCATGTAGGTCAGTGCGATGGCATGCTCTTCTGCTGGGCGCGCGGACACTCTTCATACAAAACCGAGAGTGTTTTCCAGTCTATTGTTTTGAAGTAAAGTGTCGTTCAAAATCATTGTTGTCTCTCCTGGAGTGGTGGGTTGAAATTCCACTTCCTTCAGAATGCTTTTCCTTAAACACTACTCATGGCGTTTTAGGTAGTGCTACCAGCAAATATTTAAAATGTAAATTAACTTTCTGGTGCAAATGTGGAAAAAAATTTGTGGCAGTGCACCACAGGCAGGCTTCATAGCTCAGAGGTTAGAGCACTGGTCTCGTAAACCAGGGGTCGTGAGTTCAATTCTCACTGGGGCCTTTCCTGCAAGCCTAGGCTGATAGGTAGAAGAAGTACCTTGGAACCATGTTGGTTGTGAACCATACTAACACAGCTACAGACTATTTTATGGCCAAATGTTTCGGAGCTGCCTAGGTTTCCTCATCAGGATAATAATAGGATGTATCTGAAGGATTAAAAAATACTAGGCAGATGTGAACACCTTGCTTCTAAACCAGTAATTTGAACCAAGGAAGTAAAAAGTCCAGTTAATGACAAACAGCTCCAGTCTTTATACTTCATCCCAAGAATTGGACTCTTAACGTGACCACTCTTTCTTTACGTTTCACAATTTTTCACACGTGTGTTTTTCCGGATGACTGCGAGAGCCCTCCTGGAGGCATTGGTTACAATCCCACTTATGACATTCTAGAATTTGGAAAAAGGAATGTAGAAATGGACGAAAAACACTGTGCGAGTAGTTGAAGAAATGGGCTTCATAGCTCAGGGGTTAGAGCACTGGGCTTGTAAACCAGGGGTCGTGAGTTCAATTCTGGGGCCTAATTTATTAGTCTAGGGTATTGTGAATACTTTTGGAACAGGTTTTGTGGACCGAGGAAGAGATAGAATCTATCAAGAGTTCTATTTTTTGTTCCCCGGAATTCCAAATCAACAACCATAATGTCGAAGTCCTGCAGTCTTTAAATGTCATTCCAAGAATTACACTATTAACATCACCGTATTCTCTTCAGGTTGCGGAAACTTTTCATAGCCATGTAGGTCAGTGCGATGGCATGCTCTTCTGCTGGGCGCGCGGACACTCTTCATACAAAACCGAGAGTGTTTTCCAGTCTATTGTTTTGAAGTAAAGTGTCGTTCAAAATCATTGTTGTCTCTCCTGGAGTGGTGGGTTGAAATTCCACTTCCTTCAGAATGCTTTTCCTTAACACTACTCATGGCGTTTTAGGTAGTGCTACCAGCAAATATTTAAAATGTAAATTAACTTTCTGGTGCAAATGTGGAAAAAAATTTGTGGCAGTGCGCCACAGGCAGGCTTCATAGCTCAGAGGTTAGAGCACTGGTCTCGTAAACCAGGGGTCGTGAGTTCAATTCTCACTGGGGCCTTTCCTTCAAGCCTAGGCTGATAGGTAGAAGAAGTACTTTGGAACCATGTTGGTAGTGAAACATACTAACACAGCTACAGACTATTTTATGGCCAAATGTTTCGGAGCTGCCTAGGTTTCCTCATCAGGATAATAATAGGATGTATCTGAAGGATTAAAAAATACTAGGCAGATGTGAACACTTTGCTTCTAAACCAGTAATTTGAACCAAGGAAGTAAAAAGTCCAGTTAATGACAAACAGCTCCAGTCTTTATACTTCATCCCAAGAATTGGACTCTTAACGTGACCACTCTTTCTTTACGTTTCACAATTTTTCACACGTGTGTTTTTCCGGATGACTGCGAGAGCCCTCCTGGAGGCATTGGTTACAATCCCACTTATGACATTCTAGAATTTGGAAAAAGGAATGTAGAAATGGACGAAAAACACTGTGCGAGTAGTTGAAGAAATGGGCTTCATAGCTCAGGGGTTAGAGCACTGGTCTTGTAAACCAGGGGTCGTGAGTTCAATTCTCACTGGGGCCTAATTTATTAGTCTAGGGTATTGTGAATACTTTTGGAACGGGTTTTGTGGACCGAGGAAGAGATAGAATCTATCAAGAGTTCTATTTTTTGTTCCCCGGAATTCCAAATCAACAACCATAATGTCGAAGTCCTGCAGTCTTTAAATGTCATTCCAAGAATTACACTATTAACATCACCGTATTCTCTTCAGGTTGCGGAAACTTTTCATAGCCATGTAGGTCAGTGCGATGGCATGCTCTTCTGCTGGGCGCGCGGACACTCTTCATACAAAACCGAGAGTGTTTTCCAGTCTATTGTTTTGAAGTAAAGTGTCGTTCAAAATCATTGTTGTCTCTCCTGGAGTGGTGGGTTGAAATTCCACTTCCTTCAGAATGCTTTTCCTTAAACACTACTCATGGCGTTTTAGGTAGTGCTACCAGCAAATATTTAAAATGTAAATTAACTTTCTGGTGCAAATGTGGAAAAAAATTTGTGGCAGTGCGCCACAGGCAGGCTTCATAGCTCAGAGGTTAGAGCACTGGTCTCGTAAACCAGGGGTCGTGAGTTCAATTCTCACTGGGGCCTTTCCTGCAAGCCTAGGCTGATAGGTAGAAGAAGTACCTTGGAACCATGTTGGTTGTGAACCATACTAACACAGCTACAGACTATTTTATGGCCAAATGTTTCGGAGCTGCCTAGGTTTCCTCATCAGGATAATAATAGGATGTATCTGAAGGATTAAAAAATACTAGGCAGATGTGAACACCTTGCTTCTAAACCAGTAATTTGAACCAAGGAAGTAAAAAGTCCAGTTAATGACAAACAGCTCCAGTCTTTATACTTCATCCCAAGAATTGGACTCTTAACGTGACCACTCTTTCTTTACGTTTCACAATTTTTCACACGTGTGTTTTTCCGGATGACTGCGAGAGCCCTCCTGGAGGCATTGGTTACAATCCCACTTATGACATTCTAGAATTTGGAAAAAGGAATGTAGAAATGGACGAAAAACACTGTGCGAGTAGTTGAAGAAATGGGCTTCATAGCTCAGGGGTTAGAGCACTGGTCTTGTAAACCAGGGGTCGTGAGTTCAATTCTCACTGGGGCCTAATTTATTAGTCTAGGGTATTGTGAATACTTTTGGAACGGGTTTTGTGGACCGAGGAAGAGATAGAATCTATCAAGAGTTCTATTTTTTGTTCCCCGGAATTCCAAATCAACAACCATAATGTCGAAGTCCTGCAGTCTTTAAATGTCATTCCAAGAATTACACTATTAACATCACCGTATTCTCTTCAGGTTGCGGAAACTTTTCATAGCCATGTAGGTCAGTGCGATGGCATGCTCTTCTGCTGGGCGCGCGGACACTCTTCATACAAAACCGAGAGTGTTTTCCAGTCTATTGTTTTGAAGTAAAGTGTCGTTCAAAATCATTGTTGTCTCTCCTGGAGTGGTGGGTTGAAATTCCACTTCCTTCAGAATGCTTTTCCTTAAACACTACTCATGGCGTTTTAGGTAGTGCTACCAGCAAATATTTAAAATGTAAATTAACTTTCTGGTGCAAATGTGGAAAAAAATTTGTGGCAGTGCGCCACAGGCAGGCTTCATAGCTCAGAGGTTAGAGCACTGGTCTCGTAAACCAGGGGTCGTGAGTTCAATTCTCACTGGGGCCTTTCCTGCAAGCCTAGGCTGATAGGTAGAAGAAGTACCTTGGAACCATGTTGGTTGTGAACCATACTAACACAGCTACAGACTATTTTATGGCCAAATGTTTCGGAGCTGCCTAGGTTTCCTCATCAGGATAATAATAGGATGTATCTGAAGGATTAAAAAATACTAGGCAGATGTGAACACCTTGCTTCTAAACCAGTAATTTGAAACAAGGAAGTAAAAAGTCCAGTTAATGACAAACAGCTCCAGTCTTTATACTTCATCCCAAGAATTGGACTCTTAACGTGACCACTCTTTCTTTACGTTTCACAATTTTTCACACGTGTGTTTTTCCAGATGACTGCGAGAGCCCTCCTGGAGGCATTGGTTACAATCCCACTTATGACATTCTAGAATTTGGAAAAAGGAATGTAGAAATGGACGAAAAACACTGTGCGAGTAGTTGAAGAAATGGGCTTCATAGCTCAGGGGTTAGAGCACTGGTCTTGTAAACCAGGGGTCGTGAGTTCAATTCTCACTGGGGCCTAATTTATTAGTCTAGGGTATTGTGAATACTTTTGGAACGGGTTTTGTGGACCGAGGAAGAGATAGAATCTATCAAGAGTTCTATTTTTTGTTCCCCGGAATTCCAAATCAACAACCATAATGTCGAAGTCCTGCAGTCTTTAAATGTCATTCCAAGAATTACACTATTAACATCACCGTATTCTCTTCAGGTTGCGGAAACTTTTCATAGCCATGTAGGTCAGTGCGATGGCATGCTCTTCTGCTGGGCGCGCGGACACTCTTCATACAAAACCGAGAGTGTTTTCCAGTCTATTGTTTTGAAGTAAAGTGTCGTTCAAAATCATTGTTGTCTCTCCTGGAGTGGTGGGTTGAAATTCCACTTCCTTCAGAATGCTTTTCCTTAAACACTACTCATGGCGTTTTAGGTAGTGCTACCAGCAAATATTTAAAATGTAAATTAACTTTCTGGTGCAAATGTGGAAAAAAATTTGTGGCAGTGCGCCACAGGCAGGCTTCATAGCTCAGAGGTTAGAGCACTGGTCTCGTAAACCAGGGGTCGTGAGTTCAATTCTCACTGGGGCCTTTCCTGCAAGCCTAGGCTGATAGGTAGAAGAAGTACCTTGGAACCATGTTGGTTGTGAACCATACTAACACAGCTACAGACTATTTTATGGCCAAATGTTTCGGAGCTGCCTAGGTTTCCTCATCAGGATAATAATAGGATGTATCTGAAGGATTAAAAAATACTAGGCAGATGTGAACACCTTGCTTCTAAACCAGTAATTTGAACCAAGGAAGTAAAAAGTCCAGTTAATGACAAACAGCTCCAGTCTTTATACTTCATCCCAAGAATTGGACTCTTAACGTGACCACTCTTTCTTTACGTTTCACAATTTTTCACACGTGTGTTTTTCCGGATGACTGCGAGAGCCCTCCTGGAGGCATTGGTTACAATCCCACTTATGACATTCTAGAATTTGGAAAAAGGAATGTAGAAATGGACGAAAAACACTGTGCGAGTAGTTGAAGAAATGGGCTTCATAGCTCAGGGGTTAGAGCACTGGTCTTGTAAACCAGGGGTCGTGAGTTCAATTCTCACTGGGGCCTAATTTATTAGTCTAGGGTATTGTGAATACTTTTGGAACGGGTTTTGTGGACCGAGGAAGAGATAGAATCTATCAAGAGTTCTATTTTTTGTTCCCCGGAATTCCAAATCAACAACCATAATGTCGAAGTCCTGCAGTCTTTAAATGTCATTCCAAGAATTACACTATTAACATCACCGTATTCTCTTCAGGTTGCGGAAACTTTTCATAGCCATGTAGGTCAGTGCGATGGCATGCTCTTCTGCTGGGCGCGCGGACACTCTTCATACAAAACCGAGAGTGTTTTCCAGTCTATTGTTTTGAAGTAAAGTGTCGTTCAAAATCATTGTTGTCTCTCCTGGAGTGGTGGGTTGAAATTCCACTTCCTTCAGAATGCTTTTCCTTAAACACTACTCATGGCGTTTTAGGTAGTGCTACCAGCAAATATTTAAAATGTAAATTAACTTTCTGGTGCAAATGTGGAAAAAAATTTGTGGCAGTGCGCCACAGGCAGGCTTCATAGCTCAGAGGTTAGAGCACTGGTCTCGTAAACCAGGGGTCGTGAGTTCAATTCTCACTGGGGCCTTTCCTGCAAGCCTAGGCTGATAGGTAGAAGAAGTACCTTGGAACCATGTTGGTTGTGAACCATACTAACACAGCTACAGACTATTTTATGGCCAAATGTTTCGGAGCTGCCTAGGTTTCCTCATCAGGATAATAATAGGATGTATCTGAAGGATTAAAAAATACTAGGCAGATGTGAACACCTTGCTTCTAAACCAGTAATTTGAAACAAGGAAGTAAAAAGTCCAGTTAATGACAAACAGCTCCAGTCTTTATACTTCATCCCAAGAATTGGACTCTTAACGTGACCACTCTTTCTTTACGTTTCACAATTTTTCACACGTGTGTTTTTCCAGATGACTGCGAGAGCCCTCCTGGAGGCATTGGTTACAATCCCACTTATGACATTCTAGAATTTGGAAAAAGGAATGTAGAAATGGACGAAAAACACTGTGCGAGTAGTTGAAGAAATGGGCTTCATAGCTCAGGGGTTAGAGCACTGGTCTTGTAAACCAGGGGTCGTGAGTTCAATTCTCACTGGGGCCTAATTTATTAGTCTAGGGTATTGTGAATACTTTTGGAACGGGTTTTGTGGACCGAGGAAGAGATAGAATCTATCAAGAGTTCTATTTTTTGTTCCCCGGAATTCCAAATCAACAACCATAATGTCGAAGTCCTGCAGTCTTTAAATGTCATTCCAAGAATTACACTATTAACATCACCGTATTCTCTTCAGGTTGCGGAAACTTTTCATAGCCATGTAGGTCAGTGCGATGGCATGCTCTTCTGCTGGGCGCGCGGACACTCTTCATACAAAACCGAGAGTGTTTTCCAGTCTATTGTTTTGAAGTAAAGTGTCGTTCAAAATCATTGTTGTCTCTCCTGGAGTGGTGGGTTGAAATTCCACTTCCTTCAGAATGCTTTTCCTTAACACTACTCATGGCGTTTTAGGTAGTGCTACCAGCAAATATTTAAAATGTAAATTAACTTTCTGGTGCAAATGTGGAAAAAAATTTGTGGCAGTGCGCCACAGGCAGGCTTCATAGCTCAGAGGTTAGAGCACTGGTCTCGTAAACCAGGGGTCGTGAGTTCAATTCTCACTGGGGCCTTTCCTTCAAGCCTAGGCTGATAGGTAGAAGAAGTACTTTGGAACCATGTTGGTAGTGAAACATACTAACACAGCTACAGACTATTTTATGGCCAAATGTTTCGGAGCTGCCTAGGTTTCCTCATCAGGATAATAATAGGATGTATCTGAAGGATTAAAAAATACTAGGCAGATGTGAACACTTTGCTTCTAAACCAGTAATTTGAACCAAGGAAGTAAAAAGTCCAGTTAATGACAAACAGCTCCAGTCTTTATACTTCATCCCAAGAATTGGACTCTTAACGTGACCACTCTTTCTTTACGTTTCACAATTTTTCACACGTGTGTTTTTCCGGATGACTGCGAGAGCCCTCCTGGAGGCATTGGTTACAATCCCACTTATGACATTCTAGAATTTGGAAAAAGGAATGTAGAAATGGACGAAAAACACTGTGCGAGTAGTTGAAGAAATGGGCTTCATAGCTCAGGTGTTAGAGCACTGGTCTTGTAAACCAGGGGTCGTGAGTTCAATTCTCACTGGGGCCTAATTTATTAGTCTAGGGTATTGTGAATACTTTTGGAACGGGTTTTGTGGACCGAGGAAGAGATAGAATCTATCAAGAGTTCTATTTTTTGTTCCCCGGAATTCCAAATCAACAACCATAATGTCGAAGTCCTGCAGTCTTTAAATGTCATTCCAAGAATTACACTATTAACATCACCGTATTCTCTTCAGGTTGCGGAAACTTTTCATAGCCATGTAGGTCAGTGCGATGGCATGCTCTTCTGCTGGGCGCGCGGACACTCTTCATACAAAACCGAGAGTGTTTTCCAGTCTATTGTTTTGAAGTAAAGTGTCGTTCAAAATCATTGTTGTCTCTCCTGGAGTGGTGGGTTGAAATTCCACTTCCTTCAGAATGCTTTTCCTTAAACACTACTCATGGCGTTTTAGGTAGTGCTACCAGCAAATATTTAAAATGTAAATTAACTTTCTGGTGCAAATGTGGAAAAAAATTTGTGGCAGTGCGCCACAGGCAGGCTTCATAGCTCAGAGGTTAGAGCACTGGTCTCGTAAACCAGGGGTCGTGAGTTCAATTCTCACTGGGGCCTTTCCTGCAAGCCTAGGCTGATAGGTAGAAGAAGTACCTTGGAACCATGTTGGTTGTGAACCATACTAACACAGCTACAGACTATTTTATGGCCAAATGTTTCGGAGCTGCCTAGGTTTCCTCATCAGGATAATAATAGGATGTATCTGAAGGATTAAAAAATACTAGGCAGATGTGAACACCTTGCTTCTAAACCAGTAATTTGAAACAAGGAAGTAAAAAGTCCAGTTAATGACAAACAGCTCCAGTCTTTATACTTCATCCCAAGAATTGGACTCTTAACGTGACCACTCTTTCTTTACGTTTCACAATTTTTCACACGTGTGTTTTTCCAGATGACTGCGAGAGCCCTCCTGGAGGCATTGGTTACAATCCCACTTATGACATTCTAGAATTTGGAAAAAGGAATGTAGAAATGGACGAAAAACACTGTGCGAGTAGTTGAAGAAATGGGCTTCATAGCTCAGGGGTTAGAGCACTGGTCTTGTAAACCAGGGGTCGTGAGTTCAATTCTCACTGGGGCCTAATTTATTAGTCTAGGGTATTGTGAATACTTTTGGAACGGGTTTTGTGGACCGAGGAAGAGATAGAATCTATCAAGAGTTCTATTTTTTGTTCCCCGGAATTCCAAATCAACAACCATAATGTCGAAGTCCTGCAGTCTTTAAATGTCATTCCAAGAATTACACTATTAACATCACCGTATTCTCTTCAGGTTGCGGAAACTTTTCATAGCCATGTAGGTCAGTGCGATGGCATGCTCTTCTGCTGGGCGCGCGGACACTCTTCATACAAAACCGAGAGTGTTTTCCAGTCTATTGTTTTGAAGTAAAGTGTCGTTCAAAATCATTGTTGTCTCTCCTGGAGTGGTGGGTTGAAATTCCACTTCCTTCAGAATGCTTTTCCTTAACACTACTCATGGCGTTTTAGGTAGTGCTACCAGCAAATATTTAAAATGTAAATTAACTTTCTGGTGCAAATGTGGAAAAAAATTTGTGGCAGTGCGCCACAGGCAGGCTTCATAGCTCAGAGGTTAGAGCACTGGTCTCGTAAACCAGGGGTCGTGAGTTCAATTCTCACTGGGGCCTTTCCTTCAAGCCTAGGCTGATAGGTAGAAGAAGTACTTTGGAACCATGTTGGTAGTGAAACATACTAACACAGCTACAGACTATTTTATGGCCAAATGTTTCGGAGCTGCCTAGGTTTCCTCATCAGGATAATAATAGGATGTATCTGAAGGATTAAAAAATACTAGGCAGATGTGAACACTTTGCTTCTAAACCAGTAATTTGAACCAAGGAAGTAAAAAGTCCAGTTAATGACAAACAGCTCCAGTCTTTATACTTCATCCCAAGAATTGGACTCTTAACGTGACCACTCTTTCTTTACGTTTCACAATTTTTCACACGTGTGTTTTTCCGGATGACTGCGAGAGCCCTCCTGGAGGCATTGGTTACAATCCCACTTATGACATTCTAGAATTTGGAAAAAGGAATGTAGAAATGGACGAAAAACACTGTGCGAGTAGTTGAAGAAATGGGCTTCATAGCTCAGGTGTTAGAGCACTGGTCTTGTAAACCAGGGGTCGTGAGTTCAATTCTCACTGGGGCCTAATTTATTAGTCTAGGGTATTGTGAATACTTTTGGAACGGGTTTTGTGGACCGAGGAAGAGATAGAATCTATCAAGAGTTCTATTTTTTGTTCCCCGGAATTCCAAATCAACAACCATAATGTCGAAGTCCTGCAGTCTTTAAATGTCATTCCAAGAATTACACTATTAACATCACCGTATTCTCTTCAGGTTGCGGAAACTTTTCATAGCCATGTAGGTCAGTGCGATGGCATGCTCTTCTGCTGGGCGCGCGGACACTCTTCATACAAAACCGAGAGTGTTTTCCAGTCTATTGTTTTGAAGTAAAGTGTCGTTCAAAATCATTGTTGTCTCTCCTGGAGTGGTGGGTTGAAATTCCACTTCCTTCAGAATGCTTTTCCTTAACACTACTCATGGCGTTTTAGGTAGTGCTACCAGCAAATATTTAAAATGTAAATTAACTTTCTGGTGCAAATGTGGAAAAAAATTTGTGGCAGTGCGCCACAGGCAGGCTTCATAGCTCAGAGGTTAGAGCACTGGTCTCGTAAACCAGGGGTCGTGAGTTCAATTCTCACTGGGGCCTTTCCTTCAAGCCTAGGCTGATAGGTAGAAGAAGTACTTTGGAACCATGTTGGTAGTGAAACATACTAACACAGCTACAGACTATTTTATGGCCAAATGTTTCGGAGCTGCCTAGGTTTCCTCATCAGGATAATAATAGGATGTATCTGAAGGATTAAAAAATACTAGGCAGATGTGAACACTTTGCTTCTAAACCAGTAATTTGAACCAAGGAAGTAAAAAGTCCAGTTAATGACAAACAGCTCCAGTCTTTATACTTCATCCCAAGAATTGGACTCTTAACGTGACCACTCTTTCTTTACGTTTCACAATTTTTCACACGTGTGTTTTTCCGGATGACTGCGAGAGCCCTCCTGGAGGCATTGGTTACAATCCCACTTATGACATTCTAGAATTTGGAAAAAGGAATGTAGAAATGGACGAAAAACACTGTGCGAGTAGTTGAAGAAATGGGCTTCATAGCTCAGGGGTTAGAGCACTGGTCTTGTAAACCAGGGGTCGTGAGTTCAATTCTCACTGGGGCCTAATTTATTAGTCTAGGGTATTGTGAATACTTTTGGAACGGGTTTTGTGGACCGAGGAAGAGATAGAATCTATCAAGAGTTCTATTTTTTGTTCCCCGGAATTCCAAATCAACAACCATAATGTCGAAGTCCTGCAGTCTTTAAATGTCATTCCAAGAATTACACTATTAACATCACCGTATTCTCTTCAGGTTGCGGAAACTTTTCATAGCCATGTAGGTCAGTGCGATGGCATGCTCTTCTGCTGGGCGCGCGGACACTCTTCATACAAAACCGAGAGTGTTTTCCAGTCTATTGTTTTGAAGTAAAGTGTCGTTCAAAATCATTGTTGTCTCTCCTGGAGTGGTGGGTTGAAATTCCACTTCCTTCAGAATGCTTTTCCTTAAACACTACTCATGGCGTTTTAGGTAGTGCTACCTGCAAATATTTAAAATGTAAATTAACTTTCTGGTGCAAATGTGGAAAAAAATTTGTGGCAGTGCGCCACAGGCAGGCTTCATAGCTCAGAGGTTAGAGCACTGGTCTCGTAAACCAGGGGTCGTGAGTTCAATTCTCACTGGGGCCTTTCCTGCAAGCCTAGGCTGATAGGTAGAAGAAGTACCTTGGAACCATGTTGGTTGTGAACCATACTAACACAGCTACAGACTATTTTATGGCCAAATGTTTCGGAGCTGCCTAGGTTTCCTCATCAGGATAATAATAGGATGTATCTGAAGGATTAAAAAATACTAGGCAGATGTGAACACCTTGCTTCTAAACCAGTAATTTGAACCAAGGAAGTAAAAAGTCCAGTTAATGACAAACAGCTCCAGTCTTTATACTTCATCCCAAGAATTGGACTCTTAACGTGACCACTCTTTCTTTACGTTTCACAATTTTTCACACGTGTGTTTTTCCGGATGACTGCGAGAGCCCTCCTGGAGGCATTGGTTACAATCCCACTTATGACATTCTAGAATTTGGAAAAAGGAATGTAGAAATGGACGAAAAACACTGTGCGAGTAGTTGAAGAAATGGGCTTCATAGCTCAGGGGTTAGAGCACTGGTCTTGTAAACCAGGGGTCGTGAGTTCAATTCTCACTGGGGCCTAATTTATTAGTCTAGGGTATTGTGAATACTTTTGGAACGGGTTTTGTGGACCGAGGAAGAGATAGAATCTATCAAGAGTTCTATTTTTTGTTCCCCGGAATTCCAAATCAACAACCATAATGTCGAAGTCCTGCAGTCTTTAAATGTCATTCCAAGAATTACACTATTAACATCACCGTATTCTCTTCAGGTTGCGGAAACTTTTCATAGCCATGTAGGTCAGTGCGATGGCATGCTCTTCTGCTGGGCGCGCGGACACTCTTCATACAAAACCGAGAGTGTTTTCCAGTCTATTGTTTTGAAGTAAAGTGTCGTTCAAAATCATTGTTGTCTCTCCTGGAGTGGTGGGTTGAAATTCCACTTCCTTCAGAATGCTTTTCCTTAAACACTACTCATGGCGTTTTAGGTAGTGCTACCTGCAAATATTTAAAATGTAAATTAACTTTCTGGTGCAAATGTGGAAAAAAATTTGTGGCAGTGCGCCACAGGCAGGCTTCATAGCTCAGAGGTTAGAGCACTGGTCTCGTAAACCAGGGGTCGTGAGTTCAATTCTCACTGGGGCCTTTCCTGCAAGCCTAGGCTGATAGGTAGAAGAAGTACCTTGGAACCATGTTGGTTGTGAACCATACTAACACAGCTACAGACTATTTTATGGCCAAATGTTTCGGAGCTGCCTAGGTTTCCTCATCAGGATAATAATAGGATGTATCTGAAGGATTAAAAAATACTAGGCAGATGTGAACACCTTGCTTCTAAACCAGTAATTTGAACCAAGGAAGTAAAAAGTCCAGTTAATGACAAACAGCTCCAGTCTTTATACTTCATCCCAAGAATTGGACTCTTAACGTGACCACTCTTTCTTTACGTTTCACAATTTTTCACACGTGTGTTTTTCCGGATGACTGCGAGAGCCCTCCTGGAGGCATTGGTTACAATCCCACTTATGACATTCTAGAATTTGGAAAAAGGAATGTAGAAATGGACGAAAAACACTGTGCGAGTAGTTGAAGAAATGGGCTTCATAGCTCAGGGGTTAGAGCACTGGTCTTGTAAACCAGGGGTCGTGAGTTCAATTCTCACTGGGGCCTAATTTATTAGTCTAGGGTATTGTGAATACTTTTGGAACGGGTTTTGTGGACCGAGGAAGAGATAGAATCTATCAAGAGTTCTATTTTTTGTTCCCCAGAATTCCAAATCAACAACCATAATGTCGAAGTCCTGCAGTCTTTAAATGTCATTCCAAGAATTACACTATTAACATCACCGTATTCTCTTCAGGTTGCGGAAACTTTTCATAGCCATGTAGGTCAGTGCGATGGCATGCTCTTCTGCTGGGCGCGCGGACACTCTTCATACAAAACCGAGAGTGTTTTCCAGTCTATTGTTTTGAAGTAAAGTGTCGTTCAAAATCATTTTTGTCTCTCCTGGAGTGGTGGGTTGAAATTCCACTTCCTTCAGAATGCTTTTCCTTAAACACTACTCATGGCGTTTTAGGTAGTGCTACCTGCAAATATTTAAAATGTAAATTAACTTTCTGGTGCAAATGTGGAAAAACGTTTGTGGCAGTGCGCCACAGGCAGGCTTCATAGCTCAGAGGTTAGAGCACTGGTCTCGTAAACCAGGGGTCGTGAGTTCAATTCTCACTGGGGCCTTTCCTGCAAGCCTAGGCTGATAGGTAGAAGAAGTATCTTGGACCATGTTGGTAGTGAAACATACTAACATAGCTACAGACTATTTTATGGCCAAATGTTTCGGAGCTGCCTAGGTTTCCTCATCAGGATAATAATAGGATGTTTCTGAAGGATTAAAAAATACTAGGCAGATGTGAACACTTTGCTTCTAAACCAGTAATTTGAACCAAGGAAGTAAAAAGTCCAGTTAATGACAAACAGCTCCAGTCTTTATACTTCATCCCAAGAATTGGACTCTTAACGTGACCACTCTTTCTTTACGTTTCACAATTTTTCACACGTGTGTTTTTCCGGATGACTGCGAGAGCCCTCCTGGAGGCATTGGTTACAATCCCACTTATGACATTCTAGAATTTGGAAAAAGGAATGTAGAAATGGACGAAAAACACTGTGCGAGTAGTTGAAGAAATGGGCTTCATAGCTCAGGGGTTAGAGCACTGGTCTTGTAAACCAGGGGTCGTGAGTTCAATTCTCACTGGGGCCTAATTTATTAGTCTAGGGTATTGTGAATACTTTTGGAACGGGTTTTGTGGACCGAGGAAGAGATAGAATCTATCAAGAGTTCTATTTTTTGTTCCCCGGAATTCCAAATCAACAACCATAATGTCGAAGTCCTGCAGTCTTTAAATGTCATTCCAAGAATTACACTATTAACATCACCGTATTCTCTTCAGGTTGCGGAAACTTTTCATAGCCATGTAGGTCAGTGCGATGGCATGCTCTTCTGCTGGGCGCGCGGACACTCTTCATACAAAACCGAGAGTGTTTTCCAGTCTATTGTTTTGAAGTAAAGTGTCGTTCAAAATCATTGTTGTCTCTCCTGGAGTGGTGGGTTGAAATTCCACTTCCTTCAGAATGCTTTTCCTTAAACACTACTCATGGCGTTTTAGGTAGTGCTACCAGCAAATATTTAAAATGTAAATTAACTTTCTGGTGCAAATGTGGAAAAAAATTTGTGGCAGTGCGCCACAGGCAGGCTTCATAGCTCAGAGGTTAGAGCACTGGTCTCGTAACCAGGGGTCGTGAGTTCAATTCTCACTGGGGCCTTTCCTGCAAGCCTAGGCTGATAGGTAGAAGAAGTACCTTGGAACCATGTTGGTTGTGAACCATACTAACACAGCTACAGACTATTTTATGGCCAAATGTTTCGGAGCTGCCTAGGTTTCCTCATCAGGATAATAATAGGATGTATCTGAAGGATTAAAAAATAATAGGCAGATGTGAACACCTTGCTTCTAAACCAGTAATTTGAACCAAGGAAGTAAAAAGTCCAGTTAATGACAAACAGCTCCAGTCTTTATACTTCATCCCAAGAATTGGACTCTTAACGTGACCACTCTTTCTTTACGTTTCACAATTTTTCACACGTGTGTTTTTCCGGATGACTGCGAGAGCCCTCCTGGAGGCATTGGTTACAATCCCACTTATGACATTCTAGAATTTGGAAAAAGGAATGTAGAAATGGACGAAAAACACTGTGCGAGTAGTTGAAGAAATGGGCTTCATAGCTCAGGGGTTAGAGCACTGGTCTTGTAAACCAGGGGTCGTGAGTTCAATTCTCACTGGGGCCTAATTTATTAGTCTAGGGTATTGTGAATACTTTTGGAACGGGTTTTGTGGACCGAGGAAGAGATAGAATCTATCAAGAGTTCTATTTTTTGTTCCCCGGAATTCCAAATCAACAACCATAATGTCGAAGTCCTGCAGTCTTTAAATGTCATTCCAAGAATTACACTATTAACATCACCGTATTCTCTTCAGGTTGCGGAAACTTTTCATAGCCATGTAGGTCAGTGCGATGGCATGCTCTTCTGCTGGGCGCGCGGACACTCTTCATACAAAACCGAGAGTGTTTTCCAGTCTATTGTTTTGAAGTAAAGTGTCGTTCAAAATCATTGTTGTCTCTCCTGGAGTGGTGGGTTGAAATTCCACTTCCTTCAGAATGCTTTTCCTTAACACTACTCATGGCGTTTTAGGTAGTGCTACCAGCAAATATTTAAAATGTAAATTAACTTTCTGGTGCAAATGTGGAAAAAAATTTGTGGCAGTGCGCCACAGGCAGGCTTCATAGCTCAGAGGTTAGAGCACTGGTCTCGTAAACCAGGGGTCGTGAGTTCAATTCTCACTGGGGCCTTTCCTTCAAGCCTAGGCTGATAGGTAGAAGAAGTACTTTGGAACCATGTTGGTAGTGAAACATACTAACACAGCTACAGACTATTTTATGGCCAAATGTTTCGGAGCTGCCTAGGTTTCCTCATCAGGATAATAATAGGATGTATCTGAAGGATTAAAAAATACTAGGCAGATGTGAACACTTTGCTTCTAAACCAGTAATTTGAACCAAGGAAGTAAAAAGTCCAGTTAATGACAAACAGCTCCAGTCTTTATACTTCATCCCAAGAATTGGACTCTTAACGTGACCACTCTTTCTTTACGTTTCACAATTTTTCACACGTGTGTTTTTCCGGATGACTGCGAGAGCCCTCCTGGAGGCATTGGTTACAATCCCACTTATGACATTCTAGAATTTGGAAAAAGGAATGTAGAAATGGACGAAAAACACTGTGCGAGTAGTTGAAGAAATGGGCTTCATAGCTCAGGGGTTAGAGCACTGGTCTTGTAAACCAGGGGCCGTGAGTTCAATTCTCACTGGGGCCTGATTTATTAGTCTAGGGTATTGTGAATACTTTTGGAACGGGTTTTGTGGACCGAGGAAGAGATAGAATCTATCAAGAGTTCTATTTTTTGTTCCCCAGAATTCCAAATCAACAACCATAATGTCGAAGTCCTGCAGTCTTTAAATGTCATTCCAAGAATTACACTATTAACATCACCGTATTCTCTTCAGGTTGCGGAAACTTTTCATAGCCATGTAGGTCAGTGCGATGGCATGCTCTTCTGCTGGGCGCGCGGACACTCTTCATACAAAACCGAGAGTGTTTTCCAGTCTATTGTTTTGAAGTAAAGTGTCGTTCAAAATCATTTTTGTCTCTCCTGGAGTGGTGGGTTGAAATTCCACTTCCTTCAGAATGCTTTTCCTTAAACACTACTCATGGCGTTTTAGGTAGTGCTACCTGCAAATATTTAAAATGTAAATTAACTTTCTGGTGCAAATGTGGAAAAACGTTTGTGGCAGTGCGCCACAGGCAGGCTTCATAGCTCAGAGGTTAGAGCACTGGTCTCGTAAACCAGGGGTCGTGAGTTCAATTCTCACTGGGGCCTTTCCTGCAAGCCTAGGCTGATAGGTAGAAGAAGTACCTTGGAACCATGTTGCTAGTGAAACATACTAACACAGCTACAGACTATTTTATGGCCAAATGTTTCGGAGCTGCCTAGGTTTCCTCATCAGGATAATAATAGGATGTATCTGAAGGATTAAAAAATACTAGGCAGATGTGAACACTTTGCTTCTAAACCAGTAATTTGAACCAAGGAAGTAAAAAGTCCAGTTAATGACAAACAGCTCCAGTCTTTATACTTCATCCCAAGAATTGGACTCTTAACGTGACCACTCTTTCTTTACGTTTCACAATTTTTCACACGTGTGTTTTTCCGGATGACTGCGAGAGCCCTCCTGGAGGCATTGGTTACAATCCCACTTATGACATTCTAGAATTTGGAAAAAGGAATGTAGAAATGGACGAAAAACACTGTGCGAGTAGTTGAAGAAATGGGCTTCATAGCTCAGGGGTTAGAGCACTGGTCTTGTAAACCAGGGGTCGTGAGTTCAATTCTCACTGGGGCCTAATTTATTAGTCTAGGGTATTGTGAATACTTTTGGAACGGGTTTTGTGGACCGAGGAAGAGATAGAATCTATCAAGAGTTCTATTTTTTGTTCCCCGGAATTCCAAATCAACAACCATAATGTCGAAGTCCTGCAGTCTTTAAATGTCATTCCAAGAATTACACTATTAACATCACCGTATTCTCTTCAGGTTGCGGAAACTTTTCATAGCCATGTAGGTCAGTGCGATGGCATGCTCTTCTGCTGGGCGCGCGGACACTCTTCATACAAAACCGAGAGTGTTTTCCAGTCTATTGTTTTGAAGTAAAGTGTCGTTCAAAATCATTGTTGTCTCTCCTGGAGTGGTGGGTTGAAATTCCACTTCCTTCAGAATGCTTTTCCTTAAACACTACTCATGGCGTTTTAGGTAGTGCTACCTGCAAATATTTAAAATGTAAATTAACTTTCTGGTGCAAATGTGGAAAAAAATTTGTGGCAGTGCGCCACAGGCAGGCTTCATAGCTCAGAGGTTAGAGCACTGGTCTCGTAAACCAGGGGTCGTGAGTTCAATTCTCACTGGGGCCTTTCCTGCAAGCCTAGGCTGATAGGTAGAAGAAGTACCTTGGAACCATGTTGGTTGTGAACCATACTAACACAGCTACAGACTATTTTATGGCCAAATGTTTCGGAGCTGCCTAGGTTTCCTCATCAGGATAATAATAGGATGTATCTGAAGGATTAAAAAATACTAGGCAGATGTGAACACCTTGCTTCTAAACCAGTAATTTGAACCAAGGAAGTAAAAAGTCCAGTTAATGACAAACAGCTCCAGTCTTTATACTTCATCCCAAGAATTGGACTCTTAACGTGACCACTCTTTCTTTACGTTTCACAATTTTTCACACGTGTGTTTTTCCGGATGACTGCGAGAGCCCTCCTGGAGGCATTGGTTACAATCCCACTTATGACATTCTAGAATTTGGAAAAAGGAATGTAGAAATGGACGAAAAACACTGTGCGAGTAGATGAAGAAATGGGCTTCATAGCTCAGGGGTTAGAGCACTGGTCTTGTAAACCAGGGGTCGTGAGTTCAATTCTCACTGGGGCCTAATTTATTAGTCTAGGGTATTGTGAATACTTTTGGAACGGGTTTTGTGGACCGAGGAAGAGATAGAATCTATCAAGAGTTCTATTTTTTGTTCCCCAGAATTCCAAATCAACAACCATAATGTCGAAGTCCTGCAGTCTTTAAATGTCATTCCAAGAATTACACTATTAACATCACCGTATTCTCTTCAGGTTGCGGAAACTTTTCATAGCCATGTAGGTCAGTGCGATGGCATGCTCTTCTGCTGGGCGCGCGGACACTCTTCATACAAAACCGAGAGTGTTTTCCAGTCTATTGTTTTGAAGTAAAGTGTCGTTCAAAATCATTTTTGTCTCTCCTGGAGTGGTGGGTTGAAATTCCACTTCCTTCAGAATGCTTTTCCTTAAACACTACTCATGGCGTTTTAGGTAGTGCTACCTGCAAATATTTAAAATGTAAATTAACTTTCTGGTGCAAATGTGGAAAAACGTTTGTGGCAGTGCGCCACAGGCAGGCTTCATAGCTCAGAGGTTAGAGCACTGGTCTCGTAAACCAGGGGTCGTGAGTTCAATTCTCACTGGGGCCTTTCCTGCAAGCCTAGGCTGATAGGTAGAAGAAGTATCTTGGACCATGTTGGTAGTGAAACATACTAACATAGCTACAGACTATTTTATGGCCAAATGTTTCGGAGCTGCCTAGGTTTCCTCATCAGGATAATAATAGGATGTATCTGAAGGATTAAAAAATACTAGGCAGATGTGAACACTTTGCTTCTAAACCAGTAATTTGAACCAAGGAAGTAAAAAGTCCAGTTAATGACAAACAGCTCCAGTCTTTATACTTCATCCCAAGAATTGGACTCTTAACGTGACCACTCTTTCTTTACGTTTCACAATTTTTCACACGTGTGTTTTTCCGGATGACTGCGAGAGCCCTCCTGGAGGCATTGGTTACAATCCCAGTTATGACATTCTAGAATTTGGAAAAAGGAATGTAGAAATGGACGAAAAACACTGTGCGAGTAGTTGAAGAAATGGGCTTCATAGCTCAGGGGTTAGAGCACTGGTCTTGTAAACCAGGGGTCGTGAGTTCAATTCTCACTGGGGCCTAATTTATTAGTCTAGGGTATTGTGAATACTTTTGGAACGGGTTTTGTGGACCGAGGAAGAGATAGAATCTATCAAGAGTTCTATTTTTTGTTCCCCGGAATTCCAAATCAACAACCATAATGTCGAAGTCCTGCAGTCTTTAAATGTCATTCCAAGAATTACACTATTAACATCACCGTATTCTCTTCAGGTTGCGGAAACTTTTCATAGCCATGTAGGTCAGTGCGATGGCATGCTCTTCTGCTGGGCGCGCGGACACTCTTCATACAAAACCGAGAGTGTTTTCCAGTCTATTGTTTTGAAGTAAAGTGTCGTTCAAAATCATTGTTGTCTCTCCTGGAGTGGTGGGTTGAAATTCCACTTCCTTCAGAATGCTTTTCCTTAAACACTACTCATGGCGTTTTAGGTAGTGCTACCAGCAAATATTTAAAATGTAAATTAACTTTCTGGTGCAAATGTGGAAAAAAATTTGTGGCAGTGCGCCACAGGCAGGCTTCATAGCTCAGAGGTTAGAGCACTGGTCTCGTAAACCAGGGGTCGTGAGTTCAATTCTCACTGGGGCCTTTCCTGCAAGCCTAGGCTGATAGGTAGAAGAAGTACCTTGGAACCATGTTGGTTGTGAACCATACTAACACAGCTACAGACTATTTTATGGCCAAATGTTTCGGAGCTGCCTAGGTTTCCTCATCAGGATAATAATAGGATGTATCTGAAGGATTAAAAAATACTAGGCAGATGTGAACACCTTGCTTCTAAACCAGTAATTTGAACCAAGGAAGTAAAAAGTCCAGTTAATGACAAACAGCTCCAGTCTTTATACTTCATCCCAAGAATTGGACTCTTAACGTGACCACTCTTTCTTTACGTTTCACAATTTTTCACACGTGTGTTTTTCCGGATGACTGCGAGAGCCCTCCTGGAGGCATTGGTTACAATCCCACTTATGACATTCTAGAATTTGGAAAAAGGAATGTAGAAATGGACGAAAAACACTGTGCGAGTAGTTGAAGAAATGGGCTTCATAGCTCAGGGGTTAGAGCACTGGTCTTGTAAACCAGGGGTCGTGAGTTCAATTCTCACTGGGGCCTAATTTATTAGTCTAGGGTATTGTGAATACTTTTGGAACGGGTTTTGTGGACCGAGGAAGAGATAGAATCTATCAAGAGTTCTATTTTTTGTTCCCCGGAATTCCAAATCAACAACCATAATGTCGAAGTCCTGCAGTCTTTAAATGTCATTCCAAGAATTACACTATTAACATCACCGTATTCTCTTCAGGTTGCGGAAACTTTTCATAGCCATGTAGGTCAGTGCGATGGCATGCTCTTCTGCTGGGCGCGCGGACACTCTTCATACAAAACCGAGAGTGTTTTCCAGTCTATTGTTTTGAAGTAAAGTGTCGTTCAAAATCATTGTTGTCTCTCCTGGAGTGGTGGGTTGAAATTCCACTTCCTTCAGAATGCTTTTCCTTAAACACTACTCATGGCGTTTTAGGTAGTGCTACCAGCAAATATTTAAAATGTAAATTAACTTTCTGGTGCAAATGTGGAAAAAAATTTGTGGCAGTGCGCCACAGGCAGGCTTCATAGCTCAGAGGTTAGAGCACTGGTCTCGTAAACCAGGGGTCGTGAGTTCAATTCTCACTGGGGCCTTTCCTGCAAGCCTAGGCTGATAGGTAGAAGAAGTATCTTGGACCATGTTGGTAGTGAAACATACTAACATAGCTACAGACTATTTTATGGCCAAATGTTTCGGAGCTGCCTAGGTTTCCTCATCAGGATAATAATAGGATGTATCTGAAGGATTAAAAAATACTAGGCAGATGTGAACACTTTGCTTCTAAACCAGTAATTTGAACCAAGGAAGTAAAAAGTCCAGTTAATGACAAACAGCTCCAGTCTTTATACTTCATCCCAAGAATTGGACTCTTAACGTGACCACTCTTTCTTTACGTTTCACAATTTTTCACACGTGTGTTTTTCCGGATGACTGCGAGAGCCCTCCTGGAGGCATTGGTTACAATCCCAGTTATGACATTCTAGAATTTGGAAAAAGGAATGTAGAAATGGACGAAAAACACTGTGCGAGTAGTTGAAGAAATGGGCTTCATAGCTCAGGGGTTAGAGCACTGGTCTTGTAAACCAGGGGTCGTGAGTTCAATTCTCACTGGGGCCTAATTTATTAGTCTAGGGTATTGTGAATACTTTTGGAACGGGTTTTGTGGACCGAGGAAGAGATAGAATCTATCAAGAGTTCTATTTTTTGTTCCCCGGAATTCCAAATCAACAACCATAATGTCGAAGTCCTGCAGTCTTTAAATGTCATTCCAAGAATTACACTATTAACATCACCGTATTCTCTTCAGGTTGCGGAAACTTTTCATAGCCATGTAGGTCAGTGCGATGGCATGCTCTTCTGCTGGGCGCGCGGACACTCTTCATACAAAACCGAGAGTGTTTTCCAGTCTATTGTTTTGAAGTAAAGTGTCGTTCAAAATCATTGTTGTCTCTCCTGGAGTGGTGGGTTGAAATTCCACTTCCTTCAGAATGCTTTTCCTTAAACACTACTCATGGCGTTTTAGGTAGTGCTACCAGCAAATATTTAAAATGTAAATTAACTTTCTGGTGCAAATGTGGAAAAAAATTTGTGGCAGTGCGCCACAGGCAGGCTTCATAGCTCAGAGGTTAGAGCACTGGTCTCGTAAACCAGGGGTCGTGAGTTCAATTCTCACTGGGGCCTTTCCTGCAAGCCTAGGCTGATAGGTAGAAGAAGTACCTTGGAACCATGTTGGTTGTGAACCATACTAACACAGCTACAGACTATTTTATGGCCAAATGTTTCGGAGCTGCCTAGGTTTCCTCATCAGGATAATAATAGGATGTATCTGAAGGATTAAAAAATACTAGGCAGATGTGAACACCTTGCTTCTAAACCAGTAATTTGAACCAAGGAAGTAAAAGGTCCAGTTAATGACAAACAGCTCCAGTCTTTATACTTCATCCCAAGAATTGGACTCTTAACGTGACCACTCTTTCTTTACGTTTCACAATTTTTCACACGTGTGTTTTTCCGGATGACTGCGAGAGCCCTCCTGGAGGCATTGGTTACAATCCCAGTTATGACATTCTAGAATTTGGAAAAAGGAATGTAGAAATGGACGAAAAACACTGTGCGAGTAGTTGAAGAAATGGGCTTCATAGCTCAGGGGTTAGAGCACTGGTCTTGTAAACCAGGGGTCGTGAGTTCAATTCTCACTGGGGCCTAATTTATTAGTCTAGGGTATTGTGAATACTTTTGGAACGGGTTTTGTGGACCGAGGAAGAGATAGAATCTATCAAGAGTTCTATTTTTTGTTCCCCGGAATTCCAAATCAACAACCATAATGTCGAAGTCCTGCAGTCTTTAAATGTCATTCCAAGAATTACACTATTAACATCACCGTATTCTCTTCAGGTTGCGGAAACTTTTCATAGCCATGTAGGTCAGTGCGATGGCATGCTCTTCTGCTGGGCGCGCGGACACTCTTCATACAAAACCGAGAGTGTTTTCCAGTCTATTGTTTTGAAGTAAAGTGTCGTTCAAAATCATTGTTGTCTCTCCTGGAGTGGTGGGTTGAAATTCCACTTCCTTCAGAATGCTTTTCCTTAACACTACTCATGGCGTTTTAGGTAGTGCTACCAGCAAATATTTAAAATGTAAATTAACTTTCTGGTGCAAATGTGGAAAAAAATTTGTGGCAGTGCGCCACAGGCAGGCTTCATAGCTCAGAGGTTAGAGCACTGGTCTCGTAAACCAGGGGTCGTGAGTTCAATTCTCACTGGGGCCTTTCCTGCAAGCCTAGGCTGATAGGTAGAAGAAGTACTTTGGAACCATGTTGGTAGTGAAACATACTAACACAGCTACAGACTATTTTATGGCCAAATGTTTCGGAGCTGCCTAGGTTTCCTCATCAGGATAATAATAGGATGTATCTGAAGGATTAAAAAATACTAGGCAGATGTGAACACTTTGCTTCTAAACCAGTAATTTGAACCAAGGAAGTAAAAAGTCCAGTTAATGACAAACAGCTCCAGTCTTTATACTTCATCCCAAGAATTGGACTCTTAACGTGACCACTCTTTCTTTACGTTTCACAATTTTTCACACGTGTGTTTTTCCGGATGACTGCGAGAGCCCTCCTGGAGGCATTGGTTACAATCCCACTTATGACATTCTAGAATTTGGAAAAAGGAATGTAGAAATGGACGAAAAACACTGTGCGAGTAGTTGAAGAAATGGGCTTCATAGCTCAGGGGTTAGAGCACTGGTCTTGTAAACCAGGGGTCGTGAGTTCAATTCTCACTGGGGCCTGATTTATTAGTCTAGGGTATTGTGAATACTTTTGGAACGGGTTTTGTGGACCGAGGAAGAGATAGAATCTATCAAGAGTTCTATTTTTTGTTCCCCAGAATTCCAAATCAACAACCATAATGTCGAAGTCCTGCAGTCTTTAAATGTCATTCCAAGAATTACACTATTAACATCACCGTATTCTCTTCAGGTTGCGGAAACTTTTCATAGCCATGTAGGTCAGTGCGATGGCATGCTCTTCTGCTGGGCGCGCGGACACTCTTCATACAAAACCGAGAGTGTTTTCCAGTCTATTGTTTTGAAGTAAAGTGTCGTTCAAAATCATTTTTGTCTCTCCTGGAGTGGTGGGTTGAAATTCCACTTCCTTCAGAATGCTTTTCCTTAAACACTACTCATGGCGTTTTAGGTAGTGCTACCTGCAAATATTTAAAATGTAAATTAACTTTCTGGTGCAAATGTGGAAAAAAATTTGTGGCAGTGCGCCACAGGCAGGCTTCATAGCTCAGAGGTTAGAGCACTGGTCTCGTAAACCAGGGGTCGTGAGTTCAATTCTCACTGGGGCCTTTCCTGCAAGCCTAGGCTGATAGGTAGAAGAAGTACCTTGGAACCATGTTGGTTGTGAACCATACTAACACAGCTACAGACTATTTTATGGCCAAATGTTTCGGAGCTGCCTAGGTTTCCTCATCAGGATAATAATAGGATGTATCTGAAGGATTAAAAAATACTAGGCAGATGTGAACACCTTGCTTCTAAACCAGTAATTTGAACCAAGGAAGTAAAAAGTCCAGTTAATGACAAACAGCTCCAGTCTTTATACTTCATCCCAAGAATTGGACTCTTAACGTGACCACTCTTTCTTTACGTTTCACAATTTTTCACACGTGTGTTTTTCCGGATGACTGCGAGAGCCCTCCTGGAGGCATTGGTTACAATCCCACTTATGACATTCTAGAATTTGGAAAAAGGAATGTAGAAATGGACGAAAAACACTGTGCGAGTAGTTGAAGAAATAGGCTTCATAGCTCAGGGGTTAGAGCACTGGTCTTGTAAACCAGGGGTCGTGAGTTCAATTCTCACTGGGGCCTAATTTATTAGTCTAGGGTATTGTGAATACTTTTGGAACGGGTTTTGTGGACCGAGGAAGAGATAGAATCTATCAAGAGTTCTATTTTTTGTTCCCCGGAATTCCAAATCAACAACCATAATGTCGAAGTCCTGCAGTCTTTAAATGTCATTCCAAGAATTACACTATTAACATCACCGTATTCTCTTCAGGTTGCGGAAACTTTTCATAGCCATGTAGGTCAGTGCGATGGCATGCTCTTCTGCTGGGCGCGCGGACACTCTTCATACAAAACCGAGAGTGTTTTCCAGTCTATTGTTTTGAAGTAAAGTGTCGTTCAAAATCATTGTTGTCTCTCCTGGAGTGGTGGGTTGAAATTCCACTTCCTTCAGAATGCTTTTCCTTAAACACTACTCATGGCGTTTTAGGTAGTGCTACCAGCAAATATTTAAAATGTAAATTAACTTTCTGGTGCAAATGTGGAAAAAAATTTGTGGCAGTGCGCCACAGGCAGGCTTCATAGCTCAGAGGTTAGAGCACTGGTCTCGTAAACCAGGGGTCGTGAGTTCAATTCTCACTGGGGCCTTTCCTGCAAGCCTAGGCTGATAGGTAGAAGAAGTACCTTGGAACCATGTTGGTTGTGAACCATACTAACACAGCTACAGACTATTTTATGG
Source organism: Eleutherodactylus coqui (assembly GCF_035609145.1). Lineage (NCBI taxonomy): Eukaryota > Metazoa > Chordata > Amphibia > Anura > Eleutherodactylidae > Eleutherodactylus > Eleutherodactylus coqui. The sequence goes on from NC_089843.1 coordinate 49,763,724, forward strand.
CCAAATGTTTCGGAGCTGCCTAGGTTTCCTCATCAGGATAATAATAGGATGTATCTGAAGGATTAAAAAATACTAGGCAGATGTGAACACCTTGCTTCTAAACCAGTAATTTGAACCAAGGAAGTAAAAAGTCCAGTTAATGACAAACAGCTCCAGTCTTTATACTTCATCCCAAGAATTGGACTCTTAACGTGACCACTCTTTCTTTACGTTTCACAATTTTTCACACGTGTGTTTTTCCGGATGACTGCGAGAGCCCTCCTGGAGGCATTGGTTACAATCCCACTTATGACATTCTAGAATTTGGAAAAAGGAATGTAGAAATGGACGAAAAACACTGTGCGAGTAGTTGAAGAAATGGGCTTCATAGCTCAGGGGTTAGAGCACTGGTCTTGTAAACCAGGGGTCGTGAGTTCAATTCTCACTGGGGCCTAATTTATTAGTCTAGGGTATTGTGAATACTTTTGGAACGGGTTTTGTGGACCGAGGAAGAGATAGAATCTATCAAGAGTTCTATTTTTTGTTCCCCGGAATTCCAAATCAACAACCATAATGTCGAAGTCCTGCAGTCTTTAAATGTCATTCCAAGAATTACACTATTAACATCACCGTATTCTCTTCAGGTTGCGGAAACTTTTCATAGCCATGTAGGTCAGTGCGATGGCATGCTCTTCTGCTGGGCGCGCGGACACTCTTCATACAAAACCGAGAGTGTTTTCCAGTCTATTGTTTTGAAGTAAAGTGTCGTTCAAAATCATTGTTGTCTCTCCTGGAGTGGTGGGTTGAAATTCCACTTCCTTCAGAATGCTTTTCCTTAAACACTACTCATGGCGTTTTAGGTAGTGCTACCAGCAAATATTTAAAATGTAAATTAACTTTCTGGTGCAAATGTGGAAAAAAATTTGTGGCAGTGCGCCACAGGCAGGCTTCATAGCTCAGAGGTTAGAGCACTGGTCTCGTAAACCAGGGGTCGTGAGTTCAATTCTCACTGGGGCCTTTCCTGCAAGCCTAGGCTGATAGGTAGAAGAAGTACCTTGGAACCATGTTGGTTGTGAACCATACTAACACAGCTACAGACTATTTTATGGCCAAATGTTTCGGAGCTGCCTAGGTTTCCTCATCAGGATAATAATAGGATGTATCTGAAGGATTAAAAAATACTAGGCAGATGTGAACACCTTGCTTCTAAACCAGTAATTTGAACCAAGGAAGTAAAAAGTCCAGTTAATGACAAACAGCTCCAGTCTTTATACTTCATCCCAAGAATTGGACTCTTAACGTGACCACTCTTTCTTTACGTTTCACAATTTTTCACACGTGTGTTTTTCCGGATGACTGCGAGAGCCCTCCTGGAGGCATTGGTTACAATCCCACTTATGACATTCTAGAATTTGGAAAAAGGAATGTAGAAATGGACGAAAAACACTGTGCGAGTAGTTGAAGAAATGGGCTTCATAGCTCAGGGGTTAGAGCACTGGTCTTGTAAACCAGGGGTCGTGAGTTCAATTCTCACTGGGGCCTAATTTATTAGTCTAGGGTATTGTGAATACTTTTGGAACGGGTTTTGTGGACCGAGGAAGAGATAGAATCTATCAAGAGTTCTATTTTTTGTTCCCCGGAATTCCAAATCAACAACCATAATGTCGAAGTCCTGCAGTCTTTAAATGTCATTCCAAGAATTACACTATTAACATCACCGTATTCTCTTCAGGTTGCGGAAACTTTTCATAGCCATGTAGGTCAGTGCGATGGCATGCTCTTCTGCTGGGCGCGCGGACACTCTTCATACAAAACCGAGAGTGTTTTCCAGTCTATTGTTTTGAAGTAAAGTGTCGTTCAAAATCATTGTTGTCTCTCCTGGAGTGGTGGGTTGAAATTCCACTTCCTTCAGAATGCTTTTCCTTAAACACTACTCATGGCGTTTTAGGTAGTGCTACCAGCAAATATTTAAAATGTAAATTAACTTTCTGGTGCAAATGTGGAAAAAAATTTGTGGCAGTGCGCCACAGGCAGGCTTCATAGCTCAGAGGTTAGAGCACTGGTCTCGTAAACCAGGGGTCGTGAGTTCAATTCTCACTGGGGCCTTTCCTGCAAGCCTAGGCTGATAGGTAGAAGAAGTATCTTGGACCATGTTGGTAGTGAAACATACTAACATAGCTACAGACTATTTTATGGCCAAATGTTTCGGAGCTGCCTAGGTTTCCTCATCAGGATAATAATAGGATGTATCTGAAGGATTAAAAAATACTAGGCAGATGTGAACACTTTGCTTCTAAACCAGTAATTTGAACCAAGGAAGTAAAAAGTCCAGTTAATGACAAACAGCTCCAGTCTTTATACTTCATCCCAAGAATTGGACTCTTAACGTGACCACTCTTTCTTTACGTTTCACAATTTTTCACACGTGTGTTTTTCCGGATGACTGCGAGAGCCCTCCTGGAGGCATTGGTTACAATCCCACTTATGACATTCTAGAATTTGGAAAAAGGAATGTAGAAATGGACGAAAAACACTGTGCGAGTAGTTGAAGAAATGGGCTTCATAGCTCAGGGGTTAGAGCACTGGTCTTGTAAACCAGGGGTCGTGAGTTCAATTCTCACTGGGGCCTAATTTATTAGTCTAGGGTATTGTGAATACTTTTGGAACGGGTTTTGTGGACCGAGGAAGAGATAGAATCTATCAAGAGTTCTATTTTTTGTTCCCCGGAATTCCAAATCAACAACCATAATGTCGAAGTCCTGCAGTCTTTAAATGTCATTCCAAGAATTACACTATTAACATCACCGTATTCTCTTCAGGTTGCGGAAACTTTTCATAGCCATGTAGGTCAGTGCGATGGCATGCTCTTCTGCTGGGCGCGCGGACACTCTTCATACAAAACCGAGAGTGTTTTCCAGTCTATTGTTTTGAAGTAAAGTGTCGTTCAAAATCATTGTTGTCTCTCCTGGAGTGGTGGGTTGAAATTCCACTTCCTTCAGAATGCTTTTCCTTAAACACTACTCATGGCGTTTTAGGTAGTGCTACCAGCAAATATTTAAAATGTAAATTAACTTTCTGGTGCAAATGTGGAAAAAAATTTGTGGCAGTGCGCCACAGGCAGGCTTCATAGCTCAGAGGTTAGAGCACTGGTCTCGTAAACCAGGGGTCGTGAGTTCAATTCTCACTGGGGCCTTTCCTGCAAGCCTAGGCTGATAGGTAGAAGAAGTACCTTGGAACCATGTTGGTTGTGAACCATACTAACACAGCTACAGACTATTTTATGGCCAAATGTTTCGGAGCTGCCTAGGTTTCCTCATCAGGATAATAATAGGATGTATCTGAAGGATTAAAAAATACTAGGCAGATGTGAACACCTTGCTTCTAAACCAGTAATTTGAACCAAGGAAGTAAAAGGTCCAGTTAATGACAAACAGCTCCAGTCTTTATACTTCATCCCAAGAATTGGACTCTTAACGTGACCACTCTTTCTTTACGTTTCACAATTTTTCACACGTGTGTTTTTCCGGATGACTGCGAGAGCCCTCCTGGAGGCATTGGTTACAATCCCAGTTATGACATTCTAGAATTTGGAAAAAGGAATGTAGAAATGGACGAAAAACACTGTGCGAGTAGTTGAAGAAATGGGCTTCATAGCTCAGGGGTTAGAGCACTGGTCTTGTAAACCAGGGGTCGTGAGTTCAATTCTCACTGGGGCCTAATTTATTAGTCTAGGGTATTGTGAATACTTTTGGAACGGGTTTTGTGGACCGAGGAAGAGATAGAATCTATCAAGAGTTCTATTTTTTGTTCCCCGGAATTCCAAATCAACAACCATAATGTCGAAGTCCTGCAGTCTTTAAATGTCATTCCAAGAATTACACTATTAACATCACCGTATTCTCTTCAGGTTGCGGAAACTTTTCATAGCCATGTAGGTCAGTGCGATGGCATGCTCTTCTGCTGGGCGCGCGGACACTCTTCATACAAAACCGAGAGTGTTTTCCAGTCTATTGTTTTGAAGTAAAGTGTCGTTCAAAATCATTGTTGTCTCTCCTGGAGTGGTGGGTTGAAATTCCACTTCCTTCAGAATGCTTTTCCTTAACACTACTCATGGCGTTTTAGGTAGTGCTACCAGCAAATATTTAAAATGTAAATTAACTTTCTGGTGCAAATGTGGAAAAAAATTTGTGGCAGTGCGCCACAGGCAGGCTTCATAGCTCAGAGGTTAGAGCACTGGTCTCGTAAACCAGGGGTCGTGAGTTCAATTCTCACTGGGGCCTTTCCTGCAAGCCTAGGCTGATAGGTAGAAGAAGTACTTTGGAACCATGTTGGTAGTGAAACATACTAACACAGCTACAGACTATTTTATGGCCAAATGTTTCGGAGCTGCCTAGGTTTCCTCATCAGGATAATAATAGGATGTATCTGAAGGATTAAAAAATACTAGGCAGATGTGAACACTTTGCTTCTAAACCAGTAATTTGAACCAAGGAAGTAAAAAGTCCAGTTAATGACAAACAGCTCCAGTCTTTATACTTCATCCCAAGAATTGGACTCTTAACGTGACCACTCTTTCTTTACGTTTCACAATTTTTCACACGTGTGTTTTTCCGGATGACTGCGAGAGCCCTCCTGGAGGCATTGGTTACAATCCCACTTATGACATTCTAGAATTTGGAAAAAGGAATGTAGAAATGGACGAAAAACACTGTGCGAGTAGTTGAAGAAATGGGCTTCATAGCTCAGGGGTTAGAGCACTGGTCTTGTAAACCAGGGGTCGTGAGTTCAATTCTCACTGGGGCCTGATTTATTAGTCTAGGGTATTGTGAATACTTTTGGAACGGGTTTTGTGGACCGAGGAAGAGATAGAATCTATCAAGAGTTCTATTTTTTGTTCCCCAGAATTCCAAATCAACAACCATAATGTCGAAGTCCTGCAGTCTTTAAATGTCATTCCAAGAATTACACTATTAACATCACCGTATTCTCTTCAGGTTGCGGAAACTTTTCATAGCCATGTAGGTCAGTGCGATGGCATGCTCTTCTGCTGGGCGCGCGGACACTCTTCATACAAAACCGAGAGTGTTTTCCAGTCTATTGTTTTGAAGTAAAGTGTCGTTCAAAATCATTTTTGTCTCTCCTGGAGTGGTGGGTTGAAATTCCACTTCCTTCAGAATGCTTTTCCTTAAACACTACTCATGGCGTTTTAGGTAGTGCTACCTGCAAATATTTAAAATGTAAATTAACTTTCTGGTGCAAATGTGGAAAAAAATTTGTGGCAGTGCGCCACAGGCAGGCTTCATAGCTCAGAGGTTAGAGCACTGGTCTCGTAAACCAGGGGTCGTGAGTTCAATTTCCTGCAAGCCTAGGCTGATAGGTAGAAGAAGTACTTTGGAACCATGTTGGTAGTGAAACATACTAACACAGCTACAGACTATTTTATGGCCAAATGTTTCGGAGCTGCCTAGGTTTCCTCATCAGGATAATAATAGGATGTATCTGAAGGATTAAAAAATACTAGGCAGATGTGAACACCTTGCTTCTAAACCAGTAATTTGAACCAAGGAAGTAAAAAGTCCAGTTAATGACAAACAGCTCCAGTCTTTATACTTCATCCCAAGAATTGGACTCTTAACGTGACCACTCTTTCTTTACGTTTCACAATTTTTCACACGTGTGTTTTTCCGGATGACTGCGAGAGCCCTCCTGGAGGCATTGGTTACAATCCCACTTATGACATTCTAGAATTTGGAAAAAGGAATGTAGAAATGGACGAAAAACACTGTGCGAGTAGTTGAAGAAATGGGCTTCATAGCTCAGGGGTTAGAGCACTGGTCTTGTAAACCAGGGGTCATGAGTTCAATTCTCACTGGGGCCTGATTTATTAGTCTAGGGTATTGTGAATACTTTTGGAACGGGTTTTGTGGACCGAGGAAGAGATAGAATCTATCAAGAGTTCTATTTTTTGTTCCCCAGAATTCCAAATCAACAACCATAATGTCGAAGTCCTGCAGTCTTTAAATGTCATTCCAAGAATTACACTATTAACATCACCGTATTCTCTTCAGGTTGCGGAAACTTTTCATAGCCATGTAGGTCAGTGCGATGGCATGCTCTTCTGCTGGGCGCGCGGACACTCTTCATACAAAACCGAGAGTGTTTTCCAGTCTATTGTTTTGAAGTAAAGTGTCGTTCAAAATCATTGTTGTCTCTCCTGGAGTGGTGGGTTGAAATTCCACTTCCTTCAGAATGCTTTTCCTTAAACACTACTCATGGCGTTTTAGGTAGTGCTACCTGCAAATATTTAAAATGTAAATTAACTTTCTGGTGCAAATGTGGAAAAAAATTTGTGGCAGTGCGCCACAGGCAGGCTTCATAGCTCAGAGGTTAGAGCACTGGTCTCGTAAACCAGGGGTCGTGAGTTCAATTCTCACTGGGGCCTTTCCTGCAAGCCTAGGCTGATAGGTAGAAGAAGTACCTTGGAACCATGTTGGTTGTGAACCATACTAACACAGCTACAGACTATTTTATGGCCAAATGTTTCGGAGCTGCCTAGGTTTCCTCATCAGGATAATAATAGGATGTATCTGAAGGATTAAAAAATACTAGGCAGATGTGAACACCTTGCTTCTAAACCAGTAATTTGAACCAAGGAAGTAAAAAGTCCAGTTAATGACAAACAGCTCCAGTCTTTATACTTCATCCCAAGAATTGGACTCTTAACGTGACCACTCTTTCTTTACGTTTCACAATTTTTCACACGTGTGTTTTTCCGGATGACTGCGAGAGCCCTCCTGGAGGCATTGGTTACAATCCCACTTATGACATTCTAGAATTTGGAAAAAGGAATGTAGAAATGGACGAAAAACACTGTGCGAGTAGTTGAAGAAATGGGCTTCATAGCTCAGGGGTTAGAGCACTGGTCTTGTAAACCAGGGGTCGTGAGTTCAATTCTCACTGGGGCCTAATTTATTAGTCTAGGGTATTGTGAATACTTTTGGAACGGGTTTTGTGGACCGAGGAAGAGATAGAATCTATCAAGAGTTCTATTTTTTGTTCCCCGGAATTCCAAATCAACAACCATAATGTCGAAGTCCTGCAGTCTTTAAATGTCATTCCAAGAATTACACTATTAACATCACCGTATTCTCTTCAGCTTGCGGAAACTTTTCATAGCCATGTAGGTCAGTGCGATGGCATGCTCTTCTGCTGGGCGCGCGGACACTCTTCATACAAAACCGAGAGTGTTTTCCAGTCTATTGTTTTGAAGTAAAGTGTCGTTCAAAATCATTGTTGTCTCTCCTGGAGTGGTGGGTTGAAATTCCACTTCCTTCAGAATGCTTTTCCTTAAACACTACTCATGGCGTTTTAGGTAGTGCTACCAGCAAATATTTAAAATGTAAATTAACGTTCTGGTGCAAATGTGGAAAAAAATTTGTGGCAGTGCGCCACAGGCAGGCTTCATAGCTCAGAGGTTAGAGCACTGGTCTCGTAAACCAGGGGTCGTGAGTTCAATTCTCACTGGGGCCTTTCCTGCAAGCCTAGGCTGATAGGTAGAAGAAGTACTTTGGAACCATGTTGGTAGTGAAACATACTAACACAGCTACAGACTATTTTATGGCCAAATGTTTCGGAGCTGCCTAGGTTTCCTCATCAGGATAATAATAGGATGTATCTGAAGGATTAAAAAATACTAGGCAGATGTGAACACTTTGCTTCTAAACCAGTAATTTGAACCAAGGAAGTAAAAAGTCCAGTTAATGACAAACAGCTCCAGTCTTTATACTTCATCCCAAGAATTGGACTCTTAACGTGACCACTCTTTCTTTACGTTTCACAATTTTTCACACGTGTGTTTTTCCGGATGACTGCGAGAGCCCTCCTGGAGGCATTGGTTACAATCCCACTTATGACATTCTAGAATTTGGAAAAAGGAATGTAGAAATGGACGAAAAACACTGTGCGAGTAGTTGAAGAAATGGGCTTCATAGCTCAGGGGTTAGAGCACTGGTCTTGTAAACCAGGGGTCGTGAGTTCAATTCTCACTGGGGCCTGATTTATTAGTCTAGGGTATTGTGAATACTTTTGGAACGGGTTTTGTGGACCGAGGAAGAGATAGAATCTATCAAGAGTTCTATTTTTTGTTCCCCAGAATTCCAAATCAACAACCATAATGTCGAAGTCCTGCAGTCTTTAAATGTCATTCCAAGAATTACACTATTAACATCACCGTATTCTCTTCAGGTTGCGGAAACTTTTCATAGCCATGTAGGTCAGTGCGATGGCATGCTCTTCTGCTGGGCGCGCGGACACTCTTCATACAAAACCGAGAGTGTTTTCCAGTCTATTGTTTTGAAGTAAAGTGTCGTTCAAAATCATTGTTGTCTCTCCTGGAGTGGTGGGTTGAAATTCCACTTCCTTCAGAATGCTTTTCCTTAAACACTACTCATGGCGTTTTAGGTAGTGCTACCTGCAAATATTTAAAATGTAAATTAACTTTCTGGTGCAAATGTGGAAAAAAATTTGTGGCAGTGCGCCACAGGCAGGCTTCATAGCTCAGAGGTTAGAGCACTGGTCTCGTAAACCAGGGGTCGTGAGTTCAATTCTCACTGGGGCCTTTCCTGCAAGCCTAGGCTGATAGGTAGAAGAAGTACTTTGGAACCATGTTGGTTGTGAACCATACTAACACAGCTACAGACTATTTTATGGCCAAATGTTTCGGAGCTGCCTAGGTTTCCTCATCAGGATAATAATAGGATGTATCTGAAGGATTAAAAAATACTAGGCAGATGTGAACACTTTGCTTCTAAACCAGTAATTTGAACCAAGGAAGTAAAAAGTCCAGTTAATGACAAACAGCTCCAGTCTTTATACTTCATCCCAAGAATTGGACTCTTAACGTGACCACTCTTTCTTTACGTTTCACAATTTTTCACACGTGTGTTTTTCCGGATGACTGCGAGAGCCCTCCTGGAGGCATTGGTTACAATCCCACTTATGACATTCTAGAATTTGGAAAAAGGAATGTAGAAATGGACGAAAAACACTGTGCGAGTAGTTGAAGAAATGGGCTTCATAGCTCAGGGGTTAGAGCACTGGTCTTGTAAACCAGGGGTCGTGAGTTCAATTCTCACTGGGGCCTGATTTATTAGTCTAGGGTATTGTGAATACTTTTGGAACGGGTTTTGTGGACCGAGGAAGAGATAGAATCTATCAAGAGTTCTATTTTTTGTTCCCCGGAATTCCAAATCAACAACCATAATGTCGAAGTCCTGCAGTCTTTAAATGTCATTCCAAGAATTACACTATTAACATCACCGTATTCTCTTCAGGTTGCGGAAACTTTTCATAGCCATGTAGGTCAGTGCGATGGCATGCTCTTCTGCTGGGCGCGCGGACACTCTTCATACAAAACCGAGAGTGTTTTCCAGTCTATTGTTTTGAAGTAAAGTGTCGTTCAAAATCATTGTTGTCTCTCCTGGAGTGGTGGGTTGAAATTCCACTTCCTTCAGAATGCTTTTCCTTAAACACTACTCATGGCGTTTTAGGTAGTGCTACCTGCAAATATTTAAAATGTAAATTAACTTTCTGGTGCAAATGTGGAAAAAAATTTGTGGCAGTGCGCCACAGGCAGGCTTCATAGCTCAGAGGTTAGAGCACTGGTCTCGTAAACCAGGGGTCGTGAGTTCAATTCTCACTGGGGCCTTTCCTGCAAGCCTAGGCTGATAGGTAGAAGAAGTACCTTGGAACCATGTTGGTTGTGAACCATACTAACACAGCTACAGACTATTTTATGGCCAAATGTTTCGGAGCTGCCTAGGTTTCCTCATCAGGATAATAATAGGATGTATCTGAAGGATTAAAAAATACTAGGCAGATGTGAACACCTTGCTTCTAAACCAGTAATTTGAACCAAGGAAGTAAAAAGTCCAGTTAATGACAAACAGCTCCAGTCTTTATACTTCATCCCAAGAATTGGACTCTTAACGTGACCACTCTTTCTTTACGTTTCACAATTTTTCACACGTGTGTTTTTCCGGATGACTGCGAGAGCCCTCCTGGAGGCATTGGTTACAATCCCACTTATGACATTCTAGAATTTGGAAAAAGGAATGTAGAAATGGACGAAAAACACTGTGCGAGTAGTTGAAGAAATAGGCTTCATAGCTCAGGGGTTAGAGCACTGGTCTTGTAAACCAGGGGTCGTGAGTTCAATTCTCACTGGGGCCTAATTTATTAGTCTAGGGTATTGTGAATACTTTTGGAACGGGTTTTGTGGACCGAGGAAGAGATAGAATCTATCAAGAGTTCTATTTTTTGTTCCCCGGAATTCCAAATCAACAACCATAATGTCGAAGTCCTGCAGTCTTTAAATGTCATTCCAAGAATTACACTATTAACATCACCGTATTCTCTTCAGGTTGCGGAAACTTTTCATAGCCATGTAGGTCAGTGCGATGGCATGCTCTTCTGCTGGGCGCGCGGACACTCTTCATACAAAACCGAGAGTGTTTTCCAGTCTATTGTTTTGAAGTAAAGTGTCGTTCAAAATCATTGTTGTCTCTCCTGGAGTGGTGGGTTGAAATTCCACTTCCTTCAGAATGCTTTTCCTTAAACACTACTCATGGCGTTTTAGGTAGTGCTACCAGCAAATATTTAAAATGTAAATTAACTTTCTGGTGCAAATGTGGAAAAAAATTTGTGGCAGTGCGCCACAGGCAGGCTTCATAGCTCAGAGGTTAGAGCACTGGTCTTGTAAACCAGGGGTCGTGAGTTCAATTCTCACTGGGGCCTTTCCTGCAAGCCTAGGCTGATAGGTAGAAGAAGTACCTTGGAACCATGTTGGTTGTGAACCATACTAACACAGCTACAGACTATTTTATGGCCAAATGTTTCGGAGCTGCCTAGGTTTCCTCATCAGGATAATAATAGGATGTATCTGAAGGATTAAAAAATACTAGGCAGATGTGAACACCTTGCTTCTAAACCAGTAATTTGAACCAAGGAAGTAAAAAGTCCAGTTAATGACAAACAGCTCCAGTCTTTATACTTCATCCCAAGAATTGGACTCTTAACGTGACCACTCTTTCTTTACGTTTCACAATTTTTCACACGTGTGTTTTTCCGGATGACTGCGAGAGCCCTCCTGGAGGCATTGGTTACAATCCCACTTATGACATTCTAGAATTTGGAAAAAGGAATGTAGAAATGGACGAAAAACACTGTGCGAGTAGTTGAAGAAATGGGCTTCATAGCTCAGGGGTTAGAGCACTGGTCTTGTAAACCAGGGGTCGTGAGTTCAATTCTCACTGGGGCCTAATTTATTAGTCTAGGGTATTGTGAATACTTTTGGAACGGGTTTTGTGGACCGAGGAAGAGATAGAATCTATCAAGAGTTCTATTTTTTGTTCCCCGGAATTCCAAATCAACAACCATAATGTCGAAGTCCTGCAGTCTTTAAATGTCATTCCAAGAATTACACTATTAACATCACCGTATTCTCTTCAGGTTGCGGAAACTTTTCATAGCCATGTAGGTCAGTGCGATGGCATGCTCTTCTGCTGGGCGCGCGGACACTCTTCATACAAAACCGAGAGTGTTTTCCAGTCTATTGTTTTGAAGTAAAGTGTCGTTCAAAATCATTGTTGTCTCTCCTGGAGTGGTGGGTTGAAATTCCACTTCCTTCAGAATGCTTTTCCTTAAACACTACTCATGGCGTTTTAGGTAGTGCTACCAGCAAATATTTAAAATGTAAATTAACTTTCTGGTGCAAATGTGGAAAAAAATTTGTGGCAGTGCGCCACAGGCAGGCTTCATAGCTCAGAGGTTAGAGCACTGGTCTCGTAAACCAGGGGTCGTGAGTTCAATTCTCACTGGGGCCTTTCCTGCAAGCCTAGGCTGATAGGTAGAAGAAGTACTTTGGAACCATGTTGGTAGTGAAACATACTAACACAGCTACAGACTATTTTATGGCCAAATGTTTCGGAGCTGCCTAGGTTTCCTCATCAGGATAATAATAGGATGTATCTGAAGGATTAAAAAATACTAGGCAGATGTGAACACTTTGCTTCTAAACCAGTAATTTGAACCAAGGAAGTAAAAAGTCCAGTTAATGACAAACAGCTCCAGTCTTTATACTTCATCCCAAGAATTGGACTCTTAACGTGACCACTCTTTCTTTACGTTTCACAATTTTTCACACGTGTGTTTTTCCGGATGACTGCGAGAGCCCTCCTGGAGGCATTGGTTACAATCCCACTTATGACATTCTAGAATTTGGAAAAAGGAATGTAGAAATGGACGAAAAACACTGTGCAAGTAGTTGAAGAAATGGGCTTCATAGCTCAGGGGTTAGAGCACTGGTCTTGTAAACCAGGGGTCATGAGTTCAATTCTCACTGGGGCCTGATTTATTAGTCTAGGGTATTGTGAATACTTTTGGAACGGGTTTTGTGGACCGAGGAAGAGATAGAATCTATCAAGAGTTCTATTTTTTGTTCCCCAGAATTCCAAATCAACAACCATAATGTCGAAGTCCTGCAGTCTTTAAATGTCATTCCAAGAATTACACTATTAACATCACCGTATTCTCTTCAGGTTGCGGAAACTTTTCATAGCCATGTAGGTCAGTGCGATGGCATGCTCTTCTGCTGGGCGCGCGGACACTCTTCATACAAAACCGAGAGTGTTTTCCAGTCTATTGTTTTGAAGTAAAGTGTCGTTCAAAATCATTTTTGTCTCTCCTGGAGTGGTGGGTTGAAATTCCACTTCCTTCAGAATGCTTTTCCTTAAACACTACTCATGGCGTTTTAGGTAGTGCTACCTGCAAATATTTAAAATGTAAATTAACTTTCTGGTGCAAATGTGGAAAAAAATTTGTGGCAGTGCGCCACAGGCAGGCTTCATAGCTCAGAGGTTAGAGCACTGGTCTCGTAAACCAGGGGTCGTGAGTTCAATTCTCACTGGGGCCTTTCCTGCAAGCCTTGGCTGATAGGTAGAAGAAGTATCTTGGACCATGTTGGTAGTGAAACATACTAACATAGCTACAGACTATTTTATGGCCAAATGTTTCGGAGCTGCCTAGGTTTCCTCATCAGGATAATAATAGGATGTATCTGAAGGATTAAAAAATACTAGGCAGATGTGAACACTTTGCTTCTAAACCAGTAATTTGAACCAAGGAAGTAAAAAGTCCAGTTAATGACAAACAGCTCCAGTCTTTATACTTCATCCCAAGAATTGGACTCTTAACGTGACCACTCTTTCTTTACGTTTCACAATTTTTCACACGTGTGTTTTTCCGGATGACTGCGAGAGCCCTCCTGGAGGCATTGGTTACAATCCCACTTATGACATTCTAGAATTTGGAAAAAGGAATGTAGAAATGGACGAAAAACACTGTGCGAGTAGTTGAAGAAATGGGCTTCATAGCTCAGGGGTTAGAGCACTGGTCTTGTAAACCAGGGGTCGTGAGTTCAATTCTCACTGGGGCCTAATTTATTAGTCTAGGGTATTGTGAATACTTTTGGAACGGGTTTTGTGGACCGAGGAAGAGATAGAATCTATCAAGAGTTCTATTTTTTGTTCCCCGGAATTCCAAATCAACAACCATAATGTCGAAGTCCTGCAGTCTTTAAATGTCATTCCAAGAATTACACTATTAACATCACCGTATTCTCTTCAGCTTGCGGAAACTTTTCATAGCCATGTAGGTCAGTGCGATGGCATGCTCTTCTGCTGGGCGCGCGGACACTCTTCATACAAAACCGAGAGTGTTTTCCAGTCTATTGTTTTGAAGTAAAGTGTCGTTCAAAATCATTGTTGTCTCTCCTGGAGTGGTGGGTTGAAATTCCACTTCCTTCAGAATGCTTTTCCTTAAACACTACTCATGGCGTTTTAGGTAGTGCTACCAGCAAATATTTAAAATGTAAATTAACGTTCTGGTGCAAATGTGGAAAAAAATTTGTGGCAGTGCGCCACAGGCAGGCTTCATAGCTCAGAGGTTAGAGCACTGGTCTCGTAAACCAGGGGTCGTGAGTTCAATTCTCACTGGGGCCTTTCCTGCAAGCCTAGGCTGATAGGTAGAAGAAGTACTTTGGAACCATGTTGGTAGTGAAACATACTAACACAGCTACAGACTATTTTATGGCCAAATGTTTCGGAGCTGCCTAGGTTTCCTCATCAGGATAATAATAGGATGTATCTGAAGGATTAAAAAATACTAGGCAGATGTGAACACTTTGCTTCTAAACCAGTAATTTGAACCAAGGAAGTAAAAAGTCCAGTTAATGACAAACAGCTCCAGTCTTTATACTTCATCCCAAGAATTGGACTCTTAACGTGACCACTCTTTCTTTACGTTTCACAATTTTTCACACGTGTGTTTTTCCGGATGACTGCGAGAGTCCTCCTGGAGGCATTGGTTACAATCCCACTTATGACATTCTAGAATTTGGAAAAAGGAATGTAGAAATGGACGAAAAACACTGTGCGAGTAGTTGAAGAAATGGGCTTCATAGCTCAGGGGTTAGAGCACTGGTCTTGTAAACCAGGGGTCGTGAGTTCAATTCTCACTGGGGCCTGATTTATTAGTCTAGGGTATTGTGAATACTTTTGGAACGGGTTTTGTGGACCGAGGAAGAGATAGAATCTATCAAGAGTTCTATTTTTTGTTCCCCAGAATTCCAAATCAACAACCATAATGTCGAAGTCCTGCAGTCTTTAAATGTCATTCCAAGAATTACACTATTAACATCACCGTATTCTCTTCAGGTTGCGGAAACTTTTCATAGCCATGTAGGTCAGTGCGATGGCATGCTCTTCTGCTGGGCGCGCGGACACTCTTCATACAAAACCGAGAGTGTTTTCCAGTCTATTGTTTTGAAGTAAAGTGTCGTTCAAAATCATTGTTGTCTCTCCTGGAGTGGTGGGTTGAAATTCCACTTCCTTCAGAATGCTTTTCCTTAAACACTACTCATGGCGTTTTAGGTAGTGCTACCTGCAAATATTTAAAATGTAAATTAACTTTCTGGTGCAAATGTGGAAAAAAATTTGTGGCAGTGCGCCACAGGCAGGCTTCATAGCTCAGAGGTTAGAGCACTGGTCTCGTAAACCAGGGGTCGTGAGTTCAATTCTCACTGGGGCCTTTCCTGCAAGCCTAGGCTGATAGGTAGAAGAAGTACTTTGGAACCATGTTGGTAGTGAAACATACTAACACAGCTACAGACTATTTTATGGCCAAATGTTTCGGAGCTGCCTAGGTTTCCTCATCAGGATAATAATAGGATGTATCTGAAGGATTAAAAAATACTAGGCAGATGTGAACACTTTGCTTCTAAACCAGTAATTTGAACCAAGGAAGTAAAAAGTCCAGTTAATGACAAACAGCTCCAGTCTTTATACTTCATCCCAAGAATTGGACTCTTAACGTGACCACTCTTTCTTTACGTTTCACAATTTTTCACACGTGTGTTTTTCCGGATGACTGCGAGAGCCCTCCTGGAGGCATTGGTTACAATCCCACTTATGACATTCTAGAATTTGGAAAAAGGAATGTAGAAATGGACGAAAAACACTGTGCGAGTAGTTGAAGAAATGGGCTTCATAGCTCAGGGGTTAGAGCACTGGTCTTGTAAACCAGGGGTCGTGAGTTCAATTCTCACTGGGGCCTAATTTATTAGTCTAGGGTATTGTGAATACTTTTGGAACGGGTTTTGTGGACCGAGGAAGAGATAGAATCTATCAAGAGTTCTATTTTTTGTTCCCCGGAATTCCAAATCAACAACCATAATGTCGAAGTCCTGCAGTCTTTAAATGTCATTCCAAGAATTACACTATTAACATCACCGTATTCTCTTCAGGTTGCGGAAACTTTTCATAGCCATGTAGGTCAGTGCGATGGCATGCTCTTCTGCTGGGCGCGCGGACACTCTTCATACAAAACCGAGAGTGTTTTCCAGTCTATTGTTTTGAAGTAAAGTGTCGTTCAAAATCATTGTTGTCTCTCCTGGAGTGGTGGGTTGAAATTCCACTTCCTTCAGAATGCTTTTCCTTAAACACTACTCATGGCGTTTTAGGTAGTGCTACCTGCAAATATTTAAAATGTAAATTAACTTTCTGGTGCAAATGTGGAAAAAAATTTGTGGCAGTGCGCCACAGGCAGGCTTCATAGCTCAGAGGTTAGAGCACTGGTCTCGTAAACCAGGGGTCGTGAGTTCAATTCTCACTGGGGCCTTTCCTGCAAGCCTAGGCTGATAGGTAGAAGAAGTACCTTGGAACCATGTTGGTTGTGAACCATACTAACACAGCTACAGACTATTTTATGGCCAAATGTTTCGGAGCTGCCTAGGTTTCCTCATCAGGATAATAATAGGATGTATCTGAAGGATTAAAAAATACTAGGCAGATGTGAACACCTTGCTTCTAAACCAGTAATTTGAACCAAGGAAGTAAAAAGTCCAGTTAATGACAAACAGCTCCAGTCTTTATACTTCATCCCAAGAATTGGACTCTTAACGTGACCACTCTTTCTTTACGTTTCACAATTTTTCACACGTGTGTTTTTCCGGATGACTGCGAGAGCCCTCCTGGAGGCATTGGTTACAATCCCACTTATGACATTCTAGAATTTGGAAAAAGGAATGTAGAAATGGACGAAAAACACTGTGCGAGTAGTTGAAGAAATGGGCTTCATAGCTCAGGGGTTAGAGCACTGGTCTTGTAAACCAGGGGTCGTGAGTTCAATTCTCACTGGGGCCTAATTTATTAGTCTAGGGTATTGTGAATACTTTTGGAACGGGTTTTGTGGACCGAGGAAGAGATAGAATCTATCAAGAGTTCTATTTTTTGTTCCCCGGAATTCCAAATCAACAACCATAATGTCGAAGTCCTGCAGTCTTTAAATGTCATTCCAAGAATTACACTATTAACATCACCGTATTCTCTTCAGGTTGCGGAAACTTTTCATAGCCATGTAGGTCAGTGCGATGGCATGCTCTTCTGCTGGGCGCGCGGACACTCTTCATACAAAACCGAGAGTGTTTTCCAGTCTATTGTTTTGAAGTAAAGTGTCGTTCAAAATCATTGTTGTCTCTCCTGGAGTGGTGGGTTGAAATTCCACTTCCTTCAGAATGCTTTTCCTTAAACACTACTCATGGCGTTTTAGGTAGTGCTACCTGCAAATATTTAAAATGTAAATTAACTTTCTGGTGCAAATGTGGAAAAAAATTTGTGGCAGTGCGCCACAGGCAGGCTTCATAACTCAGAGGTTAGAGCACTGGTCTCGTAAACCAGGGGTCGTGAGTTCAATTCTCACTGGGGCCTTTCCTGCAAGCCTAGGCTGATAGGTAGAAGAAGTACCTTGGAACCATGTTGGTTGTGAACCATACTAACACAGCTACAGACTATTTTATGGCCAAATGTTTCGGAGCTGCCTAGGTTTCCTCATCAGGATAATAATAGGATGTATCTGAAGGATTAAAAAATACTAGGCAGATGTGAACACCTTGCTTCTAAACCAGTAATTTGAACCAAGGAAGTAAAAAGTCCAGTTAATGACAAACAGCTCCAGTCTTTATACTTCATCCCAAGAATTGGACTCTTAACGTGACCACTCTTTCTTTACGTTTCACAATTTTTCACACGTGTGTTTTTCCGGATGACTGCGAGAGCCCTCCTGGAGGCATTGGTTACAATCCCACTTATGACATTCTAGAATTTGGAAAAAGGAATGTAGAAATGGACGAAAAACACTGTGCGAGTAGTTGAAGAAATGGGCTTCATAGCTCAGGGGTTAGAGCACTGGTCTTGTAAACCAGGGGTCGTGAGTTCAATTCTCACTGGGGCCTAATTTATTAGTCTAGGGTATTGTGAATACTTTTGGAACGGGTTTTGTGGACCGAGGAAGAGATAGAATCTATCAAGAGTTCTATTTTTTGTTCCCCGGAATTCCAAATCAACAACCATAATGTCGAAGTCCTGCAGTCTTTAAATGTCATTCCAAGAATTACACTATTAACATCACCGTATTCTCTTCAGGTTGCGGAAACTTTTCATAGCCATGTAGGTCAGTGCGATGGCATGCTCTTCTGCTGGGCGCGCGGACACTCTTCATACAAAACCGAGAGTGTTTTCCAGTCTATTGTTTTGAAGTAAAGTGTCGTTCAAAATCATTGTTGTCTCTCCTGGAGTGGTGGGTTGAAATTCCACTTCCTTCAGAATGCTTTTCCTTAACACTACTCATGGCGTTTTAGGTAGTGCTACCAGCAAATATTTAAAATGTAAATTAACTTTCTGGTGCAAATGTGGAAAAAAATTTGTGGCAGTGCGCCACAGGCAGGCTTCATAGCTCAGAGGTTAGAGCGCTGGTCTCGTAAACCAGGGGTCGTGAGTTCAATTCTCACTGGGGCCTTTCCTGCAAGCCTAGGCTGATAGGTAGAAGAAGTACTTTGGAACCATGTTGGTAGTGAAACATACTAACACAGCTACAGACTATTTTATGGCCAAATGTTTCGGAGCTGCCTAGGTTTCCTCATCAGGATAATAATAGGATGTATCTGAAGGATTAAAAAATACTAGGCAGATGTGAACACTTTGCTTCTAAACCAGTAATTTGAACCAAGGAAGTAAAAAGTCCAGTTAATGACAAACAGCTCCAGTCTTTATACTTCATCCCAAGAATTGGACTCTTAACGTGACCACTCTTTCTTTACGTTTCACAATTTTTCACACGTGTGTTTTTCCGGATGACTGCGAGAGCCCTCCTGGAGGCATTGGTTACAATCCCACTTATGACATTCTAGAATTTGGAAAAAGGAATGTAGAAATGGACGAAAAACACTGTGCGAGTAGTTGAAGAAATGGGCTTCATAGCTCAGGGGTTAGAGCACTGGTCTTGTAAACCAGGGGTCGTGAGTTCAATTCTCACTGGGGCCTGATTTATTAGTCTAGGGTATTGTGAATACTTTTGGAACGGGTTTTGTGGACCGAGGAAGAGATAGAATCTATCAAGAGTTCTATTTTTTGTTCCCCAGAATTCCAAATCAACAACCATAATGTCGAAGTCCTGCAGTCTTTAAATGTCATTCCAAGAATTACACTATTAACATCACCGTATTCTCTTCAGGTTGCGGAAACTTTTCATAGCCATGTAGGTCAGTGCGATGGCATGCTCTTCTGCTGGGCGCGCGGACACTCTTCATACAAAACCGAGAGTGTTTTCCAGTCTATTGTTTTGAAGTAAAGTGTCGTTCAAAATCATTGTTGTCTCTCCTGGAGTGGTGGGTTGAAATTCCACTTCCTTCAGAATGCTTTTCCTTAACACTACTCATGGCGTTTTAGGTAGTGCTACCAGCAAATATTTAAAATGTAAATTAACTTTCTGGTGCAAATGTGGAAAAAAATTTGTGGCAGTGCGCCACAGGCAGGCTTCATAGCTCAGAGGTTAGAGCACTGGTCTCGTAAACCAGGGGTCGTGAGTTCAATTCTCACTGGGGCCTTTCCTGCAAGCCTAGGCTGATAGGTAGAAGAAGTACTTTGGAACCATGTTGGTAGTGAAACATACTAACACAGCTACAGACTATTTTATGGCCAAATGTTTCGGAGCTGCCAAGGTTTCCTCATCAGGATAATAATAGGATGTATCTGAAGGATTAAAAAATACTAGGCAGATGTGAACACTTTGCTTCTAAACCAGTAATTTGAACCAAGGAAGTAAAAAGTCCAGTTAATGACAAACAGCTCCAGTCTTTATACTTCATCCCAAGAATTGGACTCTTAACGTGACCACTCTTTCTTTACGTTTCACAATTTTTCACACGTGTGTTTTTCCGGATGACTGCGAGAGCCCTCCTGGAGGCATTGGTTACAATCCCACTTATGACATTCTAGAATTTGGAAAAAGGAATGTAGAAATGGACGAAAAACACTGTGCGAGCAGTTGAAGAAATGGGCTTCATAGCTCAGGGGTTAGAGCACTGGTCTTGTAAACCGGGGGTCGTGAGCTCAATTCTCACTGGGGCCTAATTTATTAGTCTAGGGTATTGTGAATACTTTTGGAACGGGTTTTGTGGACCGAGGAAGAGATAGAATCTATCAAGAGTTCTATTTTTTGTTCCCCGGAATTCCAAATCAACAACCATAATGTCGAAGTCCTGCAGTCTTTAAATGTCATTCCAAGAATTACACTATTAACATCACCGTATTCTCTTCAGGTTGCGGAAACTTTTCATAGCCATGTAGGTCAGTGCGATGGCATGCTCTTCTGCTGGGCGCGCGGACACTCTTCATACAAAACCGAGAGTGTTTTCCAGTCTATTGTTTTGAAGTAAAGTGTCGTTCACAATCATTTTTGTCTCTCCTGGAGTGGTGGGTTGAAATTCCACTTCCTTCAGAATGCTTTTCCTTAAACACTACTCATGGCGTTTTAGGTAGTGCTACCTGCAAATATTTAAAATGTAAATTAACTTTCTGGTGCAAATGTGGAAAAAAATTTGTGGCAGTGCGCCACAGGCAGGCTTCATAGCTCAGAGGTTAGAGCACTGGTCTCGTAAACCAGGGGTCGTGAGTTCAATTCTCACTGGGGCCTTTCCTGCAAGCCTAGGCTGATAGGTAGAAGAAGTATCTTGGACCATGTTGGTAGTGAAACATACTAACATAGCTACAGACTATTTTATGGCCAAATGTTTCGGAGCTGCCTAGGTTTCCTCATCAGGATAATAATAGGATGTATCTGAAGGATTAAAAAATACTAGGCAGATGTGAACACTTTGCTTCTAAACCAGTAATTTGAACCAAGGAAGTAAAAAGTCCAGTTAATGACAAACAGCTCCAGTCTTTATACTTCATCCCAAGAATTGGACTCTTAACGTGACCACTCTTTCTTTACGTTTCACAATTTTTCACACGTGTGTTTTTCCGGATGACTGCGAGAGCCCTCCTGGAGGCATTGGTTACAATCCCACTTATGACATTCTAGAATTTGGAAAAAGGAATGTAGAAATGGACGAAAAACACTGTGCGAGTAGTTGAAGAAATGGGCTTCATAGCTCAGGGGTTAGAGCACTGGTCTTGTAAACCAGGGGTCGTGAGTTCAATTCTCACTGGGGCCTAATTTATTAGTCTAGGGTATTGTGAATACTTTTGGAACGGGTTTTGTGGACCGAGGAAGAGATAGAATCTATCAAGAGTTCTATTTTTTGTTCCCCGGAATTCCAAATCAACAACCATAATGTCGAAGTCCTGCAGTCTTTAAATGTCATTCCAAGAATTACACTATTAACATCACCGTATTCTCTTCAGGTTGCGGAAACTTTTCATAGCCATGTAGGTCAGTGCGATGGCATGCTCTTCTGCTGGGCGCGCGGACACTCTTCATACAAAACCGAGAGTGTTTTCCAGTCTATTGTTTTGAAGTAAAGTGTCGTTCAAAATCATTGTTGTCTCTCCTGGAGTGGTGGGTTGAAATTCCACTTCCTTCAGAATGCTTTTCCTTAAACACTACTCATGGCGTTTTAGGTAGTGCTACCTGCAAATATTTAAAATGTAAATTAACTTTCTGGTGCAAATGTGGAAAAAAATTTGTGGCAGTGCGCCACAGGCAGGCTTCATAGCTCAGAGGTTAGAGCACTGGTCTCGTAAACCAGGGGTCGTGAGTTCAATTCTCACTGGGGCCTTTCCTGCAAGCCTAGGCTGATAGGTAGAAGAAGTACCTTGGAACCATGTTGGTTGTGAACCATACTAACACAGCTACAGACTATTTTATGGCCAAATGTTTCGGAGCTGCCTAGGTTTCCTCATCAGGATAATAATAGGATGTATCTGAAGGATTAAAAAATACTAGGCAGATGTGAACACCTTGCTTCTAAACCAGTAATTTGAACCAAGGAAGTAAAAAGTCCAGTTAATGACAAACAGCTCCAGTCTTTATACTTCATCCCAAGAATTGGACTCTTAACGTGACCACTCTTTCTTTACGTTTCACAATTTTTCACACGTGTGTTTTTCCGGATGACTGCGAGAGCCCTCCTGGAGGCATTGGTTACAATCCCACTTATGACATTCTAGAATTTGGAAAAAGGAATGTAGAAATGGACGAAAAACACTGTGCGAGTAGTTGAAGAAATGGGCTTCATAGCTCAGGGGTTAGAGCACTGGTCTTGTAAACCAGGGGTCGTGAGTTCAATTCTCACTGGGGCCTAATTTATTAGTCTAGGGTATTGTGAATACTTTTGGAACGGGTTTTGTGGACCGAGGAAGAGATAGAATCTATCAAGAGTTCTATTTTTTGTTCCCCGGAATTCCAAATCAACAACCATAATGTCGAAGTCCTGCAGTCTTTAAATGTCATTCCAAGAATTACACTATTAACATCACCGTATTCTCTTCAGCTTGCGGAAACTTTTCATAGCCATGTAGGTCAGTGCGATGGCATGCTCTTCTGCTGGGCGCGCGGACACTCTTCATACAAAACCGAGAGTGTTTTCCAGTCTATTGTTTTGAAGTAAAGTGTCGTTCAAAATCATTGTTGTCTCTCCTGGAGTGGTGGGTTGAAATTCCACTTCCTTCAGAATGCTTTTCCTTAAACACTACTCATGGCGTTTTAGGTAGTGCTACCAGCAAATATTTAAAATGTAAATTAACGTTCTGGTGCAAATGTGGAAAAAAATTTGTGGCAGTGCGCCACAGGCAGGCTTCATAGCTCAGAGGTTAGAGCACTGGTCTCGTAAACCAGGGGTCGTGAGTTCAATTCTCACTGGGGCCTTTCCTGCAAGCCTAGGCTGATAGGTAGAAGAAGTACTTTGGAACCATGTTGGTAGTGAAACATACTAACACAGCTACAGACTATTTTATGGCCAAATGTTTCGGAGCTGCCTAGGTTTCCTCATCAGGATAATAATAGGATGTATCTGAAGGATTAAAAAATACTAGGCAGATGTGAACACTTTGCTTCTAAACCAGTAATTTGAACCAAGGAAGTAAAAAGTCCAGTTAATGACAAACAGCTCCAGTCTTTATACTTCATCCCAAGAATTGGACTCTTAACGTGACCACTCTTTCTTTACGTTTCACAATTTTTCACACGTGTGTTTTTCCGGATGACTGCGAGAGCCCTCCTGGAGGCATTGGTTACAATCCCACTTATGACATTCTAGAATTTGGAAAAAGGAATGTAGAAATGGACGAAAAACACTGTGCGAGTAGTTGAAGAAATGGGCTTCATAGCTCAGGGGTTAGAGCACTGGTCTTGTAAACCAGGGGTCGTGAGTTCAATTCTCACTGGGGCCTGATTTATTAGTCTAGGGTATTGTGAATACTTTTGGAACGGGTTTTGTGGACCGAGGAAGAGATAGAATCTATCAAGAGTTCTATTTTTTGTTCCCCAGAATTCCAAATCAACAACCATAATGTCGAAGTCCTGCAGTCTTTAAATGTCATTCCAAGAATTACACTATTAACATCACCGTATTCTCTTCAGGTTGCGGAAACTTTTCATAGCCATGTAGGTCAGTGCGATGGCATGCTCTTCTGCTGGGCGCGCGGACACTCTTCATACAAAACCGAGAGTGTTTTCCAGTCTATTGTTTTGAAGTAAAGTGTCGTTCAAAATCATTGTTGTCTCTCCTGGAGTGGTGGGTTGAAATTCCACTTCCTTCAGAATGCTTTTCCTTAAACACTACTCATGGCGTTTTAGGTAGTGCTACCTGCAAATATTTAAAATGTAAATTAACTTTCTGGTGCAAATGTGGAAAAAAATTTGTGGCAGTGCGCCACAGGCAGGCTTCATAGCTCAGAGGTTAGAGCACTGGTCTCGTAAACCAGGGGTCGTGAGTTCAATTCTCACTGGGGCCTTTCCTGCAAGCCTAGGCTGATAGGTAGAAGAAGTACCTTGGAACCATGTTGGTTGTGAACCATACTAACACAGCTACAGACTATTTTATGGCCAAATGTTTCGGAGCTGCCTAGGTTTCCTCATCAGGATAATAATAGGATGTATCTGAAGGATTAAAAAATACTAGGCAGATGTGAACACCTTGCTTCTAAACCAGTAATTTGAACCAAGGAAGTAAAAAGTCCAGTTAATGACAAACAGCTCCAGTCTTTATACTTCATCCCAAGAATTGGACTCTTAACGTGACCACTCTTTCTTTACGTTTCACAATTTTTCACACGTGTGTTTTTCCGGATGACTGCGAGAGCCCTCCTGGAGGCATTGGTTACAATCCCACTTATGACATTCTAGAATTTGGAAAAAGGAATGTAGAAATGGACGAAAAACACTGTGCGAGTAGTTGAAGAAATGGGCTTCATAGCTCAGGGGTTAGAGCACTGGCCTGGTAAACCAGGGGTCGTGAGTTCAATTCTCACTGGGGCCTAATTTATTAGTCTAGGGTATTGTGAATACTTTTGGAACGGGTTTTGTGGACCGAGGAAGAGATAGAATCTATCAAGAGTTCTATTTTTTGTTCCCCGGAATTCCAAATCAACAACCATAATGTCGAAGTCCTGCAGTCTTTAAATGTCATTCCAAGAATTACACTATTAACATCACCGTATTCTCTTCAGGTTGCGGAAACTTTTCATAGCCATGTAGGTCAGTGCGATGGCATGCTCTTCTGCTGGGCGCGCGGACACTCTTCATACAAAACCGAGAGTGTTTTCCAGTCTATTGTTTTGAAGTAAAGTGTCGTTCAAAATCATTGTTGTCTCTCCTGGAGTGGTGGGTTGAAATTCCACTTCCTTCAGAATGCTTTTCCTTAAACACTACTCATGGCGTTTTAGGTAGTGCTACCTGCAAATATTTAAAATGTAAATTAACTTTCTGGTGCAAATGTGGAAAAAAATTTGTGGCAGTGCGCCACAGGCAGGCTTCATAGCTCAGAGGTTAGAGCACTGGTCTCGTAAACCAGGGGTCGTGAGTTCAATTCTCACTGGGGCCTTTCCTGCAAGCCTAGGCTGATAGGTAGAAGAAGTACCTTGGAACCATGTTGGTTGTGAACCATACTAACACAGCTACAGACTATTTTATGGCCAAATGTTTCGGAGCTGCCTAGGTTTCCTCATCAGGATAATAATAGGATGTATCTGAAGGATTAAAAAATACTAGGCAGATGTGAACACCTTGCTTCTAAACCAGTAATTTGAACCAAGGAAGTAAAAAGTCCAGTTAATGACAAACAGCTCCAGTCTTTATACTTCATCCCAAGAATTGGACTCTTAACGTGACCACTCTTTCTTTACGTTTCACAATTTTTCACACGTGTGTTTTTCCGGATGACTGCGAGAGCCCTCCTGGAGGCATTGGTTACAATCCCACTTATGACATTCTAGAATTTGGAAAAAGGAATGTAGAAATGGACGAAAAACACTGTGCGAGTAGTTGAAGAAATGGGCTTCATAGCTCAGGGGTTAGAGCACTGGTCTTGTAAACCAGGGGTCGTGAGTTCAATTCTCACTGGGGCCTAATTTATTAGTCTAGGGTATTGTGAATACTTTTGGAACGGGTTTTGTGGACCGAGGAAGAGATAGAATCTATCAAGAGTTCTATTTTTTGTTCCCCGGAATTCCAAATCAACAACCATAATGTCGAAGTCCTGCAGTCTTTAAATGTCATTCCAAGAATTACACTATTAACATCACCGTATTCTCTTCAGGTTGCGGAAACTTTTCATAGCCATGTAGGTCAGTGCGATGGCATGCTCTTCTGCTGGGCGCGCGGACACTCTTCATACAAAACCGAGAGTGTTTTCCAGTCTATTGTTTTGAAGTAAAGTGTCGTTCAAAATCATTGTTGTCTCTCCTGGAGTGGTGGGTTGAAATTCCACTTCCTTCAGAATGCTTTTCCTTAAACACTACTCATGGCGTTTTAGGTAGTGCTACCTGCAAATATTTAAAATGTAAATTAACTTTCTGGTGCAAATGTGGAAAAAAATTTGTGGCAGTGCGCCACAGGCAGGCTTCATAGCTCAGAGGTTAGTGAGTTCAATTCTCACTGGGGCCTTTCCTGCAAGCCTAGGCTGATAGGTAGAAGAAGTACCTTGGAACCATGTTGGTTGTGAACCATACTAACACAGCTACAGACTATTTTATGGCCAAATGTTTCGGAGCTGCCTAGGTTTCCTCATCAGGATAATAATAGGATGTATCTGAAGGATTAAAAAATACTAGGCAGATGTGAACACCTTGCTTCTAAACCAGTAATTTGAACCAAGGAAGTAAAAAGTCCAGTTAATGACAAACAGCTCCAGTCTTTATACTTCATCCCAAGAATTGGACTCTTAACGTGACCACTCTTTCTTTACGTTTCACAATTTTTCACACGTGTGTTTTTCCGGATGACTGCGAGAGCCCTCCTGGAGGCATTGGTTACAATCCCACTTATGACATTCTAGAATTTGGAAAAAGGAATGTAGAAATGGACGAAAAACACTGTGCGAGTAGTTGAAGAAATGGGCTTCATAGCTCAGGGGTTAGAGCACTGGTCTTGTAAACCAGGGGTCGTGAGTTCAATTCTCACTGGGGCCTAATTTATTAGTCTAGGGTATTGTGAATACTTTTGGAACGGGTTTTGTGGACCGAGGAAGAGAAAGAATCTATCAAGAGTTCTATTTTTTGTTCCCCGGAATTCCAAATCAACAACCATAATGTCGAAGTCCTGCAGTCTTTAAATGTCATTCCAAGAATTACACTATTAACATCACCGTATTCTCTTCAGGTTGCGGAAACTTTTCATAGCCATGTAGGTCAGTGCGATGGCATGCTCTTCTGCTGGGCGCGCGGACACTCTTCATACAAAACCGAGAGTGTTTTCCAGTCTATTGTTTTGAAGTAAAGTGTCGTTCAAAATCATTGTTGTCTCTCCTGGAGTGGTGGGTTGAAATTCCACTTCCTTCAGAATGCTTTTCCTTAAACACTACTCATGGCGTTTTAGGTAGTGCTACCTGCAAATATTTAAAATGTAAATTAACTTTCTGGTGCAAATGTGGAAAAAAGTTTGTGGCAGTGTGCCACAGGCAAGCTTCATAGCTCAGAGGTTAGAGCACTGGTCTCGTAAACTAGTAATTTGAACCAAGGAAGTAAAAAGTCCAGTTAATGACAAACAGCTCCAGTCTTTATACTTCATCCCAAGAATTGGACTCTTAACGTGACCACTCTTTCTTTACGTTTCACAATTTTTCACACGTGTGTTTTTCCGGATGACTGCGAGAGCCCTCCTGGAGGCATTGGTTACAATCCCACTTATGACATTCTAGAATTTGGAAAAAGGAATGTAGAAATGGACGAAAAACACTGTGCGAGTAGTTGAAGAAATGGGCTTCATAGCTCAGGGGTTAGAGCACTGGTCTTGTAAACCAGGGGTCGTGAGTTCAATTCTCACTGGGGCCTTTCCTGCAAGCCTAGGCTGATAGGTAGAAGAAGTACTTTGGAACCATGTTGGTAGTGAAACATACTAACACAGCTACAGACTATTTTATGGCCAAATGTTTCGGAGCTGGGGTCGTGAGTTCAATTCTCACTGGGGCCTAATTTATTAGTCTAGGGTATTGTGAATACTTTTGGAACGGATAGATAGATAGAGATAGAAGAGATAGAATCTATCAAGAGTTCTATTTTTTGTTCCCCGGAATTCCAAATCAACAACCATAATGTCGAAGTCCTGCAGTCTTTAAATGTCATTCCAAGAATTACACTATTAACATCACCGTATTCTCTTCAGGTTGCGGAAACTTTTCATAGCCATGTAGGTCAGTGCGATGGCATGCTCTTCTGCTGGGCGCGCGGACACTCTTCATACAAAACCGAGAGTGTTTTCCAGTCTATTGTTTTGAAGTAAAGTGTCGTTCAAAATCATTGTTGTCTCTCCTGGAGTGGTGGGTTGAAATTCCACTTCCTTCAGAATGCTTTTCCTTAAACACTACTCATGGCGTTTTAGGTAGTGCTACCTGCAAATATTTAAAATGTAAATTAACTTTCTGGTGCAAATGTGGAAAAACGTTTGTGGCAGTGCGCCACAGGCAGGCTTCATAGCTCAGAGGTTAGAGCACTGGTCTCGTAAACCAGGGGTCGTGAGTTCAATTCTCACTGGGGCCTTTCCTGCAAGCCTAGGCTGATAGGTAGAAGAAGTACCTTGGAACCATGTTGGTAGTGAAACATACTAACACAACTACAGACTATTTTATGGCCAAATGTTTCGGAGCTGCCTAGGTTTCCTCATCAGGATAATAATAGGATGTATCTGAAGGATTAAAAAATACTAGGCAGATGTGAACACCTTGCTTCTAAACCAGTAATTTGAACCAAGGAAGTAAAAAGTCCAGTTAATGACAAACAGCTCCAGTCTTTATACTTCATCCCAAGAATTGGACTCTTAACGTGACCACTCTTTCTTTACGTTTCACAATTTTTCACACGTGTGTTTTTCCGGATGACTGCGAGAGCCCTCCTGGAGGCATTGGTTACAATCCCACTTATGACATTCTAGAATTTGGAAAAAGGAATGTAGAAATGGACGAAAAACACTGTACGAGTAGTTGAAGAAATGGGCTTCATAGCTCAGGGGTTAGAGCACTGGTCTTGTAAACCAGGGGTCGTGAGTTCAATTCTCACTGGGGCCTAATTTATTAGTCTAGGGTATTGTGAATACTTTTGGAACGGGTTTTGTGGACCGAGGAAGAGATAGAATCTATCAAGAGTTCTATTTTTTGTTCCCCGGAATTCCAAATCAACAACCATAATGTCGAAGTCCTGCAGTCTTTAAATGTCATTCCAAGAATTACACTATTAACATCACCGTATTCTCTTCAGGTTGCGGAAACTTTTCATAGCCATGTAGGTCAGTGCGATGGCATGCTCTTCTGCTGGGCGCACGGACACTCTTCATACAAAACCGAGAGTGTTTTCCAGTCTATTGTTTTGAAGTAAAGTGTCGTTCAAAATCATTTTTGTCTCTCCTGGAGTGGTGGGTTGAAATTCCACTTCCTTCAGAATGCTTTTCCTTAAACACTACTCATGGCGTTTTAGGTAGTGCTACCTGCAAATATTTAAAATGTAAATTAACTTTCTGGTGCAAATGTGGAAAAAAATTTGTGGCAGTGCGCCACAGGCAGGCTTCATAGCTCAGAGGTTAGAGCACTGGTCTCGTAAACCAGGGGTCGTGAGTTCAATTCTCACTGGGGCCTTTCCTGCAAGCCTAGGCTGATAGGTAGAAGAAGTACCTTGGAACCATGTTGGTTGTGAACCATACTAACACAGCTACAGACTATTTTATGGCCAAATGTTTCGGAGCTGCCTAGGTTTCCTCATCAGGATAATAATAGGATGTATCTGAAGGATTAAAAAATACTAGGCAGATGTGAACACCTTGCTTCTAAACCAGTAATTTGAACCAAGGAAGTAAAAAGTCCAGTTAATGACAAACAGCTCCAGTCTTTATACTTCATCCCAAGAATTGGACTCTTAACGTGACCACTCTTTCTTTACGTTTCACAATTTTTCACACGTGTGTTTTTCCGGATGACTGCGAGAGCCCTCCTGGAGGCATTGGTTACAATCCCACTTATGACATTCTAGAATTTGGAAAAAGGAATGTAGAAATGGACAAAAACACTGTGCGAGTAGTTGAAGAAATGGGCTTCATAGCTCAGGGGTTAGAGCACTGGTCTTGTAAACCAGGGGTCGTGAGTTCAATTCTCACTGGGGCCTAATTTATTAGTCTAGGGTATTGTGAATACTTTTGGAACGGGTTTTGTGGACCGAGGAAGAGATAGAATCTATCAAGAGTTCTATTTTTTGTTCCCCGGAATTCCAAATCAACAACCATAATGTCGAAGTCCTGCAGTCTTTAAATGTCATTCCAAGAATTACACTATTAACATCACCGTATTCTCTTCAGGTTGCGGAAACTTTTCATAGCCATGTAGGTCAGTGCGATGGCATGCTCTTCTGCTGGGCGCGCGGACACTCTTCATACAAAACCGAGAGTGTTTTCCAGTCTATTGTTTTGAAGTAAAGTGTCGTTCAAAATCATTGTTGTCTCTCCTGGAGTGGTGGGTTGAAATTCCACTTCCTTCAGAATGCTTTTCCTTAAACACTACTCATGGCGTTTTAGGTAGTGCTACCTGCAAATATTTAAAATGTAAATTAACTTTCTGGTGCAAATGTGGAAAAAAATTTGTGGCAGTGCGCCACAGGCAGGCTTCATAGCTCAGAGGTTAGAGCACTGGTCTCGTAAACCAGGGGTCGTGAGTTCAATTCTCACTGGGGCCTTTCCTGCAAGCCTAGGCTGATAGGTAGAAGAAGTACCTTGGAACCATGTTGGTTGTGAACCATACTAACACAGCTACAGACTATTTTATGGCCAAATGTTTCGGAGCTGCCTAGGTTTCCTCATCAGGATAATAATAGGATGTATCTGAAGGATTAAAAAATACTAGGCAGATGTGAACACCTTGCTTCTAAACCAGTAATTTGAACCAAGGAAGTAAAAAGTCCAGTTAATGACAAACAGCTCCAGTCTTTATACTTCATCCCAAGAATTGGACTCTTAACGTGACCACTCTTTCTTTACGTTTCACAATTTTTCACACGTGTGTTTTTCCGGATGACTGCGAGAGCCCTCCTGGAGGCATTGGTTACAATCCCACTTATGACATTCTAGAATTTGGAAAAAGGAATGTAGAAATGGACGAAAAACACTGTGCGAGTAGTTGAAGAAATGGGCTTCATAGCTCAGGGGTTAGAGCACTGGTCTTGTAAACCAGGGGTCGTGAGTTCAATTCTCACTGGGGCCTTTCCTGCAAGCCTAGGCTGATAGGTAGAAGAAGTACTTTGGAACCATGTTGGTAGTGAAACATACTAACACAGCTACAGACTATTTTATGGCCAAATGTTTCGGAGCTGGGGTCGTGAGTTCAATTCTCACTGGGGCCTAATTTATTAGTCTAGGGTATTGTGAATACTTTTGGAACGGATAGATAGATAGAGATAGAAGAGATAGAATCTATCAAGAGTTCTATTTTTTGTTCCCCGGAATTCCAAATCAACAACCATAATGTCGAAGTCCTGCAGTCTTTAAATGTCATTCCAAGAATTACACTATTAACATCACCGTATTCTCTTCAGGTTGCGGAAACTTTTCATAGCCATGTAGGTCAGTGCGATGGCATGCTCTTCTGCTGGGCGCGCGGACACTCTTCATACAAAACCGAGAGTGTTTTCCAGTCTATTGTTTTGAAGTAAAGTGTCGTTCAAAATCATTGTTGTCTCTCCTGGAGTGGTGGGTTGAAATTCCACTTCCTTCAGAATGCTTTTCCTTAAACACTACTCATGGCGTTTTAGGTAGTGCTACCTGCAAATATTTAAAATGTAAATTAACTTTCTGGTGCAAATGTGGAAAAACGTTTGTGGCAGTGCGCCACAGGCAGGCTTCATAGCTCAGAGGTTAGAGCACTGGTCTCGTAAACCAGGGGTCGTGAGTTCAATTCTCACTGGGGCCTTTCCTGCAAGCCTAGGCTGATAGGTAGAAGAAGTACCTTGGAACCATGTTGGTAGTGAAACATACTAACACAACTACAGACTATTTTATGGCCAAATGTTTCGGAGCTGCCTAGGTTTCCTCATCAGGATAATAATAGGATGTATCTGAAGGATTAAAAAATACTAGGCAGATGTGAACACCTTGCTTCTAAACCAGTAATTTGAACCAAGGAAGTAAAAAGTCCAGTTAATGACAAACAGCTCCAGTCTTTATACTTCATCCCAAGAATTGGACTCTTAACGTGACCACTCTTTCTTTACGTTTCACAATTTTTCACACGTGTGTTTTTCCGGATGACTGCGAGAGCCCTCCTGGAGGCATTGGTTACAATCCCACTTATGACATTCTAGAATTTGGAAAAAGGAATGTAGAAATGGACGAAAAACACTGTACGAGTAGTTGAAGAAATGGGCTTCATAGCTCAGGGGTTAGAGCACTGGTCTTGTAAACCAGGGGTCGTGAGTTCAATTCTCACTGGGGCCTAATTTATTAGTCTAGGGTATTGTGAATACTTTTGGAACGGGTTTTGTGGACCGAGGAAGAGATAGAATCTATCAAGAGTTCTATTTTTTGTTCCCCGGAATTCCAAATCAACAACCATAATGTCGAAGTCCTGCAGTCTTTAAATGTCATTCCAAGAATTACACTATTAACATCACCGTATTCTCTTCAGGTTGCGGAAACTTTTCATAGCCATGTAGGTCAGTGCGATGGCATGCTCTTCTGCTGGGCGCACGGACACTCTTCATACAAAACCGAGAGTGTTTTCCAGTCTATTGTTTTGAAGTAAAGTGTCGTTCAAAATCATTTTTGTCTCTCCTGGAGTGGTGGGTTGAAATTCCACTTCCTTCAGAATGCTTTTCCTTAAACACTACTCATGGCGTTTTAGGTAGTGCTACCTGCAAATATTTAAAATGTAAATTAACTTTCTGGTGCAAATGTGGAAAAAAATTTGTGGCAGTGCGCCACAGGCAGGCTTCATAGCTCAGAGGTTAGAGCACTGGTCTCGTAAACCAGGGGTCGTGAGTTCAATTCTCACTGGGGCCTTTCCTGCAAGCCTAGGCTGATAGGTAGAAGAAGTACCTTGGAACCATGTTGGTTGTGAACCATACTAACACAGCTACAGACTATTTTATGGCCAAATGTTTCGGAGCTGCCTAGGTTTCCTCATCAGGATAATAATAGGATGTATCTGAAGGATTAAAAAATACTAGGCAGATGTGAACACCTTGCTTCTAAACCAGTAATTTGAACCAAGGAAGTAAAAAGTCCAGTTAATGACAAACAGCTCCAGTCTTTATACTTCATCCCAAGAATTGGACTCTTAACGTGACCACTCTTTCTTTACGTTTCACAATTTTTCACACGTGTGTTTTTCCGGATGACTGCGAGAGCCCTCCTGGAGGCATTGGTTACAATCCCACTTATGACATTCTAGAATTTGGAAAAAGGAATGTAGAAATGGACAAAAACACTGTGCGAGTAGTTGAAGAAATGGGCTTCATAGCTCAGGGGTTAGAGCACTGGTCTTGTAAACCAGGGGTCGTGAGTTCAATTCTCACTGGGGCCTAATTTATTAGTCTAGGGTATTGTGAATACTTTTGGAACGGGTTTTGTGGACCGAGGAAGAGATAGAATCTATCAAGAGTTCTATTTTTTGTTCCCCGGAATTCCAAATCAACAACCATAATGTCGAAGTCCTGCAGTCTTTAAATGTCATTCCAAGAATTACACTATTAACATCACCGTATTCTCTTCAGGTTGCGGAAACTTTTCATAGCCATGTAGGTCAGTGCGATGGCATGCTCTTCTGCTGGGCGCGCGGACACTCTTCATACAAAACCGAGAGTGTTTTCCAGTCTATTGTTTTGAAGTAAAGTGTCGTTCAAAATCATTGTTGTCTCTCCTGGAGTGGTGGGTTGAAATTCCACTTCCTTCAGAATGCTTTTCCTTAAACACTACTCATGGCGTTTTAGGTAGTGCTACCTGCAAATATTTAAAATGTAAATTAACTTTCTGGTGCAAATGTGGAAAAAAATTTGTGGCAGTGCGCCACAGGCAGGCTTCATAGCTCAGAGGTTAGAGCACTGGTCTCGTAAACCAGGGGTCGTGAGTTCAATTCTCACTGGGGCCTTTCCTGCAAGCCTAGGCTGATAGGTAGAAGAAGTACCTTGGAACCATGTTGGTTGTGAACCATACTAACACAGCTACAGACTATTTTATGGCCAAATGTTTCGGAGCTGCCTAGGTTTCCTCATCAGGATAATAATAGGATGTATCTGAAGGATTAAAAAATACTAGGCAGATGTGAACACCTTGCTTCTAAACCAGTAATTTGAACCAAGGAAGTAAAAAGTCCAGTTAATGACAAACAGCTCCAGTCTTTATACTTCATCCCAAGAATTGGACTCTTAACGTGACCACTCTTTCTTTACGTTTCACAATTTTTCACACGTGTGTTTTTCCGGATGACTGCGAGAGCCCTCCTGGAGGCATTGGTTACAATCCCACTTATGACATTCTAGAATTTGGAAAAAGGAATGTAGAAATGGACGAAAAACACTGTGCGAGTAGTTGAAGAAATGGGCTTCATAGCTCAGGGGTTAGAGCACTGGTCTTGTAAACCAGGGGTCGTGAGTTCAATTCTCACTGGGGCCTAATTTATTAGTCTAGGGTATTGTGAATACTTTTGGAACGGGTTTTGTGGACCGAGGAAGAGATAGAATCTATCAAGAGTTCTATTTTTTGTTCCCCGGAATTCCAAATCAACAACCATAATGTCGAAGTCCTGCAGTCTTTAAATGTCATTCCAAGAATTACACTATTAACATCACCGTATTCTCTTCAGGTTGCGGAAACTTTTCATAGCCATGTAGGTCAGTGCGATGGCATGCTCTTCTGCTGGGCGCGCGGACACTCTTCATACAAAACCGAGAGTGTTTTCCAGTCTATTGTTTTGAAGTAAAGTGTCGTTCAAAATCATTGTTGTCTCTCCTGGAGTGGTGGGTTGAAATTCCACTTCCTTCAGAATGCTTTTCCTTAAACACTACTCATGGCGTTTTAGGTAGTGCTACCTGCAAATATTTAAAATGTAAATTAACTTTCTGGTGCAAATGTGGAAAAAAATTTGTGGCAGTGCGCCACAGGCAGGCTTCATAGCTCAGAGGTTAGAGCACTGGTCTCGTAAACCAGGGGTCGTGAGTTCAATTCTCACTGGGGCCTTTCCTGCAAGCCTAGGCTGATAGGTAGAAGAAGTACCTTGGAACCATGTTGGTTGTGAACCATACTAACACAGCTACAGACTATTTTATGGCCAAATGTTTCGGAGCTGCCTAGGTTTCCTCATCAGGATAATAATAGGATGTATCTGAAGGATTAAAAAATACTAGGCAGATGTGAACACCTTGCTTCTAAACCAGTAATTTGAACCAAGGAAGTAAAAAGTCCAGTTAATGACAAACAGCTCCAGTCTTTATACTTCATCCCAAGAATTGGACTCTTAACGTGACCACTCTTTCTTTACGTTTCACAATTTTTCACACGTGTGTTTTTCCGGATGACTGCGAGAGCCCTCCTGGAGGCATTGGTTACAATCCCACTTATGACATTCTAGAATTTGGAAAAAGGAATGTAGAAATGGACGAAAAACACTGTGCGAGTAGTTGAAGAAATGGGCTTCATAGCTCAGGGGTTAGAGCACTGGTCTTGTAAACCAGGGGTCGTGAGTTCAATTCTCACTGGGGCCTAATTTATTAGTCTAGGGTATTGTGAATACTTTTGGAACGGGTTTTGTGGACCGAGGAAGAGATAGAATCTATCAAGAGTTCTATTTTTTGTTCCCCGGAATTCCAAATCAACAACCATAATGTCGAAGTCCTGCAGTCTTTAAATGTCATTCCAAGAATTACACTATTAACATCACCGTATTCTCTTCAGGTTGCGGAAACTTTTCATAGCCATGTAGGTCAGTGCGATGGCATGCTCTTCTGCTGGGCGCACGGACACTCTTCATACAAAACCGAGAGTGTTTTCCAGTCTATTGTTTTGAAGTAAAGTGTCGTTCAAAATCATTTTTGTCTCTCCTGGAGTGGTGGGTTGAAATTCCACTTCCTTCAGAATGCTTTTCCTTAAACACTACTCATGGCGTTTTAGGTAGTGCTACCTGCAAATATTTAAAATGTAAATTAACTTTCTGGTGCAAATGTGGAAAAAAATTTGTGGCAGTGCGCCACAGGCAGGCTTCATAGCTCAGAGGTTAGAGCACTGGTCTCGTAAACCAGGGGTCGTGAGTTCAATTCTCACTGGGGCCTTTCCTGCAAGCCTAGGCTGATAGGTAGAAGAAGTACCTTGGAACCATGTTGGTTGTGAACCATACTAACACAGCTACAGACTATTTTATGGCCAAATGTTTCGGAGCTGCCTAGGTTTCCTCATCAGGATAATAATAGGATGTATCTGAAGGATTAAAAAATACTAGGCAGATGTGAACACCTTGCTTCTAAACCAGTAATTTGAACCAAGGAAGTAAAAAGTCCAGTTAATGACAAACAGCTCCAGTCTTTATACTTCATCCCAAGAATTGGACTCTTAACGTGACCACTCTTTCTTTACGTTTCACAATTTTTCACACGTGTGTTTTTCCGGATGACTGCGAGAGCCCTCCTGGAGGCATTGGTTACAATCCCACTTATGACATTCTAGAATTTGGAAAAAGGAATGTAGAAATGGACAAAAACACTGTGCGAGTAGTTGAAGAAATGGGCTTCATAGCTCAGGGGTTAGAGCACTGGTCTTGTAAACCAGGGGTCGTGAGTTCAATTCTCACTGGGGCCTAATTTATTAGTCTAGGGTATTGTGAATACTTTTGGAACGGGTTTTGTGGACCGAGGAAGAGATAGAATCTATCAAGAGTTCTATTTTTTGTTCCCCGGAATTCCAAATCAACAACCATAATGTCGAAGTCCTGCAGTCTTTAAATGTCATTCCAAGAATTACACTATTAACATCACCGTATTCTCTTCAGGTTGCGGAAACTTTTCATAGCCATGTAGGTCAGTGCGATGGCATGCTCTTCTGCTGGGCGCGCGGACACTCTTCATACAAAACCGAGAGTGTTTTCCAGTCTATTGTTTTGAAGTAAAGTGTCGTTCAAAATCATTGTTGTCTCTCCTGGAGTGGTGGGTTGAAATTCCACTTCCTTCAGAATGCTTTTCCTTAAACACTACTCATGGCGTTTTAGGTAGTGCTACCTGCAAATATTTAAAATGTAAATTAACTTTCTGGTGCAAATGTGGAAAAAAATTTGTGGCAGTGCGCCACAGGCAGGCTTCATAGCTCAGAGGTTAGAGCACTGGTCTCGTAAACCAGGGGTCGTGAGTTCAATTCTCACTGGGGCCTTTCCTGCAAGCCTAGGCTGATAGGTAGAAGAAGTACCTTGGAACCATGTTGGTTGTGAACCATACTAACACAGCTACAGACTATTTTATGGCCAAATGTTTCGGAGCTGCCTAGGTTTCCTCATCAGGATAATAATAGGATGTATCTGAAGGATTAAAAAATACTAGGCAGATGTGAACACCTTGCTTCTAAACCAGTAATTTGAACCAAGGAAGTAAAAAGTCCAGTTAATGACAAACAGCTCCAGTCTTTATACTTCATCCCAAGAATTGGACTCTTAACGTGACCACTCTTTCTTTACGTTTCACAATTTTTCACACGTGTGTTTTTCCGGATGACTGCGAGAGCCCTCCTGGAGGCATTGGTTACAATCCCACTTATGACATTCTAGAATTTGGAAAAAGGAATGTAGAAATGGACGAAAAACACTGTGCGAGTAGTTGAAGAAATGGGCTTCATAGCTCAGGGGTTAGAGCACTGGTCTTGTAAACCAGGGGTCGTGAGTTCAATTCTCACTGGGGCCTAATTTATTAGTCTAGGGTATTGTGAATACTTTTGGAACGGGTTTTGTGGACCGAGGAAGAGATAGAATCTATCAAGAGTTCTATTTTTTGTTCCCCGGAATTCCAAATCAACAACCATAATGTCGAAGTCCTGCAGTCTTTAAATGTCATTCCAAGAATTACACTATTAACATCACCGTATTCTCTTCAGGTTGCGGAAACTTTTCATAGCCATGTAGGTCAGTGCGATGGCATGCTCTTCTGCTGGGCGCGCGGACACTCTTCATACAAAACCGAGAGTGTTTTCCAGTCTATTGTTTTGAAGTAAAGTGTCGTTCAAAATCATTGTTGTCTCTCCTGGAGTGGTGGGTTGAAATTCCACTTCCTTCAGAATGCTTTTCCTTAAACACTACTCATGGCGTTTTAGGTAGTGCTACCTGCAAATATTTAAAATGTAAATTAACTTTCTGGTGCAAATGTGGAAAAAAATTTGTGGCAGTGCGCCACAGGCAGGCTTCATAGCTCAGAGGTTAGAGCACTGGTCTCGTAAACCAGGGGTCGTGAGTTCAATTCTCACTGGGGCCTTTCCTGCAAGCCTAGGCTGATAGGTAGAAGAAGTACCTTGGAACCATGTTGGTTGTGAACCATACTAACACAGCTACAGACTATTTTATGGCCAAATGTTTCGGAGCTGCCTAGGTTTCCTCATCAGGATAATAATAGGATGTATCTGAAGGATTAAAAAATACTAGGCAGATGTGAACACCTTGCTTCTAAACCAGTAATTTGAACCAAGGAAGTAAAAAGTCCAGTTAATGACAAACAGCTCCAGTCTTTATACTTCATCCCAAGAATTGGACTCTTAACGTGACCACTCTTTCTTTACGTTTCACAATTTTTCACACGTGTGTTTTTCCGGATGACTGCGAGAGCCCTCCTGGAGGCATTGGTTACAATCCCACTTATGACATTCTAGAATTTGGAAAAAGGAATGTAGAAATGGACGAAAAACACTGTGCGAGTAGTTGAAGAAATGGGCTTCATAGCTCAGGGGTTAGAGCACTGGTCTTGTAAACCAGGGGTCGTGAGTTCAATTCTCACTGGGGCCTTTCCTGCAAGCCTAGGCTGATAGGTAGAAGAAGTACTTTGGAACCATGTTGGTAGTGAAACATACTAACACAGCTACAGACTATTTTATGGCCAAATGTTTCGGAGCTGGGGTCGTGAGTTCAATTCTCACTGGGGCCTAATTTATTAGTCTAGGGTATTGTGAATACTTTTGGAACGGATAGATAGATAGAGATAGAAGAGATAGAATCTATCAAGAGTTCTATTTTTTGTTCCCCGGAATTCCAAATCAACAACCATAATGTCGAAGTCCTGCAGTCTTTAAATGTCATTCCAAGAATTACACTATTAACATCACCGTATTCTCTTCAGGTTGCGGAAACTTTTCATAGCCATGTAGGTCAGTGCGATGGCATGCTCTTCTGCTGGGCGCGCGGACACTCTTCATACAAAACCGAGAGTGTTTTCCAGTCTATTGTTTTGAAGTAAAGTGTCGTTCAAAATCATTGTTGTCTCTCCTGGAGTGGTGGGTTGAAATTCCACTTCCTTCAGAATGCTTTTCCTTAAACACTACTCATGGCGTTTTAGGTAGTGCTACCTGCAAATATTTAAAATGTAAATTAACTTTCTGGTGCAAATGTGGAAAAACGTTTGTGGCAGTGCGCCACAGGCAGGCTTCATAGCTCAGAGGTTAGAGCACTGGTCTCGTAAACCAGGGGTCGTGAGTTCAATTCTCACTGGGGCCTTTCCTGCAAGCCTAGGCTGATAGGTAGAAGAAGTACCTTGGAACCATGTTGGTAGTGAAACATACTAACACAACTACAGACTATTTTATGGCCAAATGTTTCGGAGCTGCCTAGGTTTCCTCATCAGGATAATAATAGGATGTATCTGAAGGATTAAAAAATACTAGGCAGATGTGAACACCTTGCTTCTAAACCAGTAATTTGAACCAAGGAAGTAAAAAGTCCAGTTAATGACAAACAGCTCCAGTCTTTATACTTCATCCCAAGAATTGGACTCTTAACGTGACCACTCTTTCTTTACGTTTCACAATTTTTCACACGTGTGTTTTTCCGGATGACTGCGAGAGCCCTCCTGGAGGCATTGGTTACAATCCCACTTATGACATTCTAGAATTTGGAAAAAGGAATGTAGAAATGGACGAAAAACACTGTACGAGTAGTTGAAGAAATGGGCTTCATAGCTCAGGGGTTAGAGCACTGGTCTTGTAAACCAGGGGTCGTGAGTTCAATTCTCACTGGGGCCTAATTTATTAGTCTAGGGTATTGTGAATACTTTTGGAACGGGTTTTGTGGACCGAGGAAGAGATAGAATCTATCAAGAGTTCTATTTTTTGTTCCCCGGAATTCCAAATCAACAACCATAATGTCGAAGTCCTGCAGTCTTTAAATGTCATTCCAAGAATTACACTATTAACATCACCGTATTCTCTTCAGGTTGCGGAAACTTTTCATAGCCATGTAGGTCAGTGCGATGGCATGCTCTTCTGCTGGGCGCACGGACACTCTTCATACAAAACCGAGAGTGTTTTCCAGTCTATTGTTTTGAAGTAAAGTGTCGTTCAAAATCATTTTTGTCTCTCCTGGAGTGGTGGGTTGAAATTCCACTTCCTTCAGAATGCTTTTCCTTAAACACTACTCATGGCGTTTTAGGTAGTGCTACCTGCAAATATTTAAAATGTAAATTAACTTTCTGGTGCAAATGTGGAAAAAAATTTGTGGCAGTGCGCCACAGGCAGGCTTCATAGCTCAGAGGTTAGAGCACTGGTCTCGTAAACCAGGGGTCGTGAGTTCGATTCTCACTGGGGCCTTTCCTGCAAGCCTAGGCTGATAGGTAGAAGAAGTACCTTGGAACCATGTTGGTTGTGAACCATACTAACACAGCTACAGACTATTTTATGGCCAAATGTTTCGGAGCTGCCTAGGTTTCCTCATCAGGATAATAATAGGATGTATCTGAAGGATTAAAAAATACTAGGCAGATGTGAACACCTTGCTTCTAAACCAGTAATTTGAACCAAGGAAGTAAAAAGTCCAGTTAATGACAAACAGCTCCAGTCTTTATACTTCATCCCAAGAATTGGACTCTTAACGTGACCACTCTTTCTTTACGTTTCACAATTTTTCACACGTGTGTTTTTCCGGATGACTGCGAGAGCCCTCCTGGAGGCATTGGTTACAATCCCACTTATGACATTCTAGAATTTGGAAAAAGGAATGTAGAAATGGACAAAAACACTGTGCGAGTAGTTGAAGAAATGGGCTTCATAGCTCAGGGGTTAGAGCACTGGTCTTGTAAACCAGGGGTCGTGAGTTCAATTCTCACTGGGGCCTAATTTATTAGTCTAGGGTATTGTGAATACTTTTGGAACGGGTTTTGTGGACCGAGGAAGAGATAGAATCTATCAAGAGTTCTATTTTTTGTTCCCCGG
Source organism: Eleutherodactylus coqui (assembly GCF_035609145.1). Classification (NCBI taxonomy): domain Eukaryota; kingdom Metazoa; phylum Chordata; class Amphibia; order Anura; family Eleutherodactylidae; genus Eleutherodactylus; species Eleutherodactylus coqui. Next base: position 49,804,656 of record NC_089843.1, read on the forward strand.
AATTCCAAATCAACAACCATAATGTCGAAGTCCTGCAGTCTTTAAATGTCATTCCAAGAATTACACTATTAACATCACCGTATTCTCTTCAGGTTGCGGAAACTTTTCATAGCCATGTAGGTCAGTGCGATGGCATGCTCTTCTGCTGGGCGCGCGGACACTCTTCATACAAAACCGAGAGTGTTTTCCAGTCTATTGTTTTGAAGTAAAGTGTCGTTCAAAATCATTGTTGTCTCTCCTGGAGTGGTGGGTTGAAATTCCACTTCCTTCAGAATGCTTTTCCTTAAACACTACTCATGGCGTTTTAGGTAGTGCTACCTGCAAATATTTAAAATGTAAATTAACTTTCTGGTGCAAATGTGGAAAAAAATTTGTGGCAGTGCGCCACAGGCAGGCTTCATAGCTCAGAGGTTAGAGCACTGGTCTCGTAAACCAGGGGTCGTGAGTTCAATTCTCACTGGGGCCTTTCCTGCAAGCCTAGGCTGATAGGTAGAAGAAGTACCTTGGAACCATGTTGGTTGTGAACCATACTAACACAGCTACAGACTATTTTATGGCCAAATGTTTCGGAGCTGCCTAGGTTTCCTCATCAGGATAATAATAGGATGTATCTGAAGGATTAAAAAATACTAGGCAGATGTGAACACCTTGCTTCTAAACCAGTAATTTGAACCAAGGAAGTAAAAAGTCCAGTTAATGACAAACAGCTCCAGTCTTTATACTTCATCCCAAGAATTGGACTCTTAACGTGACCACTCTTTCTTTACGTTTCACAATTTTTCACACGTGTGTTTTTCCGGATGACTGCGAGAGCCCTCCTGGAGGCATTGGTTACAATCCCACTTATGACATTCTAGAATTTGGAAAAAGGAATGTAGAAATGGACGAAAAACACTGTGCGAGTAGTTGAAGAAATGGGCTTCATAGCTCAGGGGTTAGAGCACTGGTCTTGTAAACCAGGGGTCGTGAGTTCAATTCTCACTGGGGCCTAATTTATTAGTCTAGGGTATTGTGAATACTTTTGGAACGGGTTTTGTGGACCGAGGAAGAGATAGAATCTATCAAGAGTTCTATTTTTTGTTCCCCGGAATTCCAAATCAACAACCATAATGTCGAAGTCCTGCAGTCTTTAAATGTCATTCCAAGAATTACACTATTAACATCACCGTATTCTCTTCAGGTTGCGGAAACTTTTCATAGCCATGTAGGTCAGTGCGATGGCATGCTCTTCTGCTGGGCGCGCGGACACTCTTCATACAAAACCGAGAGTGTTTTCCAGTCTATTGTTTTGAAGTAAAGTGTCGTTCAAAATCATTGTTGTCTCTCCTGGAGTGGTGGGTTGAAATTCCACTTCCTTCAGAATGCTTTTCCTTAAACACTACTCATGGCGTTTTAGGTAGTGCTACCTGCAAATATTTAAAATGTAAATTAACTTTCTGGTGCAAATGTGGAAAAAAATTTGTGGCAGTGCGCCACAGGCAGGCTTCATAGCTCAGAGGTTAGAGCACTGGTCTCGTAAACCAGGGGTCGTGAGTTAAATTCTCACTGGGGCCTTTCCTGCAAGCCTAGGCTGATAGGTAGAAGAAGTACCTTGGAACCATGTTGGTTGTGAACCATACTAACACAGCTACAGACTATTTTATGGCCAAATGTTTCGGAGCTGCCTAGGTTTCCTCATCAGGATAATAATAGGATGTATCTGAAGGATTAAAAAATACTAGGCAGATGTGAACACCTTGCTTCTAAACCAGTAATTTGAACCAAGGAAGTAAAAAGTCCAGTTAATGACAAACAGCTCCAGTCTTTATACTTCATCCCAAGAATTGGACTCTTAACGTGACCACTCTTTCTTTACGTTTCACAATTTTTCACACGTGTGTTTTTCCGGATGACTGCGAGAGCCCTCCTGGAGGCATTGGTTACAATCCCACTTATGACATTCTAGAATTTGGAAAAAGGAATGTAGAAATGGACGAAAAACACTGTGCGAGTAGTTGAAGAAATGGGCTTCATAGCTCAGGGGTTAGAGCACTGGTCTTGTAAACCAGGGGTCGTGAGTTCAATTCTCACTGGGGCCTAATTTATTAGTCTAGGGTATTGTGAATACTTTTGGAACAGGTTTTGTGGACCGAGGAAGAGATAGAATCTATCAAGAGTTCTATTTTTTGTTCCCCGGAATTCCAAATCAACAACCATAATGTCGAAGTCCTGCAGTCTTTAAATGTCATTCCAAGAATTACACTATTAACATCACCGTATTCTCTTCAGGTTGCGGAAACTTTTCATAGCCATGTAGGTCAGTGCGATGGCATGCTCTTCTGCTGGGCGCGCGGACACTCTTCATACAAAACCGAGAGTGTTTTCCAGTCTATTGTTTTGAAGTAAAGTGTCGTTCAAAATCATTGTTGTCTCTCCTGGAGTGGTGGGTTGAAATTCCACTTCCTTCAGAATGCTTTTCCTTAAACACTACTCATGGCGTTTTAGGTAGTGCTACCTGCAAATATTTAAAATGTAAATTAACTTTCTGGTGCAAATGTGGAAAAACGTTTGTGGCAGTGCGCCACAGGCAGGCTTCATAGCTCAGAGGTTAGAGCACTGGTCTCGTAAACCAGGGGTCGTGAGTTCAATTCTCACTGGGGCCTTTCCTGCAAGCCTAGGCTGATAGGTAGAAGAAGTACCTTGGAACCATGTTGGTTGTGAACCATACTAACACAGCTACAGACTATTTTATGGCCAAATGTTTCGGAGCTGCCTAGGTTTCCTCATCAGGATAATAATAGGATGTATCTGAAGGATTAAAAAATACTAGGCAGATGTGAACACCTTGCTTCTAAACCAGTAATTTGAACCAAGGAAGTAAAAAGTCCAGTTAATGACAAACAGCTCCAGTCTTTATACTTCATCCCAAGAATTGGACTCTTAACGTGACCACTCTTTCTTTACGTTTCACAATTTTTCACACGTGTGTTTTTCCAGATGACTGCGAGAGCCCTCCTGGAGGCATTGGTTACAATCCCACTTATGACATTCTAGAATTTGGAAAAAGGAATGTAGAAATGGACGAAAAACACTGTGCGAGTAGTTGAAGAAATGGGCTTCATAGCTCAGGGGTTAGAGCACTGGTCTTGTAAACCAGGGGTCGTGAGTTCAATTCTCACTGGGGCCTAATTTATTAGTCTAGGGTATTGTGAATACTTTTGGAACGGGTTTTGTGGACCGAGGAAGAGATAGAATCTATCAAGAGTTCTATTTTTTGTTCCCCGGAATTCCAAATCAACAACCATAATGTCGAAGTCCTGCAGTCTTTAAATGTCATTCCAAGAATTACACTATTAACATCACCGTATTCTCTTCAGGTTGCGGAAACTTTTCATAGCCATGTAGGTCAGTGCGATGGCATGCTCTTCTGCTGGGCGCGCGGACACTCTTCATACAAAACCGAGAGTGTTTTCCAGTCTATTGTTTTGAAGTAAAGTGTCGTTCAAAATCATTGTTGTCTCTCCTGGAGTGGTGGGTTGAAATTCCACTTCCTTCAGAATGCTTTTCCTTAAACACTACTCATGGCGTTTTAGGTAGTGCTACCAGCAAATATTTAAAATGTAAATTAACTTTCTGGTGCAAATGTGGAAAAAAATTTGTGGCAGTGCGCCACAGGCAGGCTTCATAGCTCAGAGGTTAGAGCACTGGTCTCGTAAACCAGGGGTCGTGAGTTCAATTCTCACTGGGGCCTTTCCTGCAAGCCTAGGCTGATAGGTAGAAGAAGTACTTTGGAACCATGTTGGTAGTGAAACATACTAACACAGCTACAGACTATTTTATGGCCAAATGTTTCGGAGCTGCCTAGGTTTCCTCATCATGATAATAATAGGATGTATCTGAAGGATTAAAAAATACTAGGCAGATGTGAACACTTTGCTTCTAAACCAGTAATTTGAACCAAGGAAGTAAAAAGTCCAGTTAATGACAAACAGCTCCAGTCTTTATACTTCATCCCAAGAATTGGACTCTTAACGTGACCACTCTTTCTTTACGTTTCACAATTTTTCACACGTGTGTTTTTCCGGATGACTGCGAGAGCCCTCCTGGAGGCATTGGTTACAATCCCACTTATGACATTCTAGAATTTGGAAAAAGGAATGTAGAAATGGACGAAAAACACTGTGCGAGCAGTTGAAGAAATGGGCTTCATAGCT
>NC_089843.1:49811348-49816348 GCF_035609145.1 Eleutherodactylus coqui
CCAGTTAATGACAAACAGCTCCAGTCTTTATACTTCATCCCAAGAATTGGACTCTTAACGTGACCACTCTTTCTTTACGTTTCACTATTTTTCACACGTGTGTTTTTCCGGATGACTGCGAGAGCCCTCCTGGAGGCATTGGTTACAATCCCACTTATGACATTCTAGAATTTGGAAAAAGGAATGTAGAAATGGACGAAGAACACTGTGCGAGTAGTTGAAGAAATGGGCTTCATAGCTCAGGGGTTAGAGCACTGGTCTTGTAAACCAGGGGTCGTGAGTTCAATTCTCACTGGGGCCTAATTTATTAGTCTAGGGTATTGTGAATACTTTTGGAACGGGTTTTGTGGACCGAGGAAGAGATAGAATCTATCAAGAGTTCTATTTTTTGTTCCCCGGAATTCCAAATCAACAACCATAATGTCGAAGTCCTGCAGTCTTTAAATGTCATTCCAAGAATTACACTATTAACATCACCGTATTCTCTTCAGGTTGCGGAAACTTTTCATAGCCATGTAGGTCAGTGCGATGGCATGCTCTTCTGCTGGGCGCGCGGACACTCTTCATACAAAACCGAGAGTGTTTTCCAGTCTATTGTTTTGAAGTAAAGTGTCGTTCAAAATCATTGTTGTCTCTCCTGGAGTGGTGGGTTGAAATTCCACTTCCTTCAGAATGCTTTTCCTTAAACACTACTCATGGCGTTTTAGGTAGTGCTACCAGCAAATATTTAAAATGTAAATTAACTTTCTGGTGCAAATGTGGAAAAAAATTTGTGGCAGTGCGCCACAGGCAGGCTTCATAGCTCAGAGGTTAGAGCACTGGTCTCGTAAACCAGGGGTCGTGAGTTCAATTCTCACTGGGGCCTTTCCTGCAAGCCTAGGCTGATAGGTAGAAGAAGTACTTTGGAACCATGTTGGTAGTGAAACATACTAACACAGCTACAGACTATTTTATGGCCAAATGTTTCGGAGCTGCCTAGGTTTCCTCATCATGATAATAATAGGATGTATCTGAAGGATTAAAAAATACTAGGCAGATGTGAACACTTTGCTTCTAAACCAGTAATTTGAACCAAGGAAGTAAAAAGTCCAGTTAATGACAAACAGCTCCAGTCTTTATACTTCATCCCAAGAATTGGACTCTTAACGTGACCACTCTTTCTTTACGTTTCACAATTTTTCACACGTGTGTTTTTCCGGATGACTGCGAGAGCCCTCCTGGAGGCATTGGTTACAATCCCACTTATGACATTCTAGAATTTGGAAAAAGGAATGTAGAAATGGACGAAAAACACTGTGCGAGTAGTTGAAGAAATGGGCTTCATAGCTCAGGGGTTAGAGCACTGGTCTTGTAAACCGGGGGTCGTGAGCTCAATTCTCACTGGGGCCTAATTTATTAGTCTAGGGTATTGTGAATACTTTTGGAACGGGTTTTGTGGACCGAGGAAGAGATAGAATCTATCAAGAGTTCTATTTTTTGTTCCCCGGAATTCCAAATCAACAACCATAATGTCGAAGTCCTGCAGTCTTTAAATGTCATTCCAAGAATTACACTATTAACATCACCGTATTCTCTTCAGGTTGCGGAAACTTTTCATAGCCATGTAGGTCAGTGCGATGGCATGCTCTTCTGCTGGGCGCGCGGACACTCTTCATACAAAACCGAGAGTGTTTTCCAGTCTATTGTTTTGAAGTAAAGTGTCGTTCAAAATCATTGTTGTCTCTCCTGGAGTGGTGGGTTGAAATTCCACTTCCTTCAGAATGCTTTTCCTTAAACACTACTCATGGCGTTTTAGGTAGTGCTACCTGCAAATATTTAAAATGTAAATTAACTTTCTGGTGCAAATGTGGAAAAAAATTTGTGGCAGTGCGCCACAGGCAGGCTTCATAGCTCAGAGGTTAGAGCACTGGTCTCGTAAACCAGGGGTCGTGAGTTCAATTCTCACTGGGGCCTTTCCTGCAAGCCTAGGCTGATAGGTAGAAGAAGTACCTTGGAACCATGTTGGTTGTGAACCATACTAACACAGCTACAGACTATTTTATGGCCAAATGTTTCGGAGCTGCCTAGGTTTCCTCATCAGGATAATAATAGGATGTATCTGAAGGATTAAAAAATACTAGGCAGATGTGAACACCTTGCTTCTAAACCAGTAATTTGAACCAAGGAAGTAAAAAGTCCAGTTAATGACAAACAGCTCCAGTCTTTATACTTCATCCCAAGAATTGGACTCTTAACGTGACCACTCTTTCTTTACGTTTCACAATTTTTCACACGTGTGTTTTTCCGGATGACTGCGAGAGCCCTCCTGGAGGCATTGGTTACAATCCCACTTATGACATTCTAGAATTTGGAAAAAGGAATGTAGAAATGGACGAAAAACACTGTGCGAGTAGTTGAAGAAATGGGCTTCATAGCTCAGGGGTTAGAGCACTGGTCTTGTAAACCAGGGGTCGTGAGTTCAATTCTCACTGGGGCCTAATTTATTAGTCTAGGGTATTGTGAATACTTTTGGAACAGGTTTTGTGGACCGAGGAAGAGATATAATCTATCAAGAGTTCTATTTTTTGTTCCCCGGAATTCCAAATCAACAACCATAATGTCGAAGTCCTGCAGTCTTTAAATGTCATTCCAAGAATTACACTATTAACATCACCGTATTCTCTTCAGGTTGCGGAAACTTTTCATAGCCATGTAGGTCAGTGCGATGGCATGCTCTTCTGCTGGGCGCGCGGACACTCTTCATACAAAACCGAGAGTGTTTTCCAGTCTATTGTTTTGAAGTAAAGTGTCGTTCAAAATCATTGTTGTCTCTCCTGGAGTGGTGGGTTGAAATTCCACTTCCTTCAGAATGCTTTTCCTTAAACACTACTCATGGCGTTTTAGGTAGTGCTACCTGCAAATATTTAAAATGTAAATTAACTTTCTGGTGCAAATGTGGAAAAACGTTTGTGGCAGTGCGCCACAGGCAGGCTTCATAGCTCAGAGGTTAGAGCACTGGTCTCGTAAACCAGGGGTCGTGAGTTCAATTCTCACTGGGGCCTTTCCTGCAAGCCTAGGCTGATAGGTAGAAGAAGTACCTTGGAACCATGTTGGTAGTGAAACATACTAACACAGCTACAGACTATTTTATGGCCAAATGTTTCGGAGCTGCCTAGGTTTCCTCATCAGGATAATAATAGGATGTATCTGAAGGATTAAAAAATACTAGGCAGATGTGAACACCTTGCTTCTAAACCAGTAATTTGAACCAAGGAAGTAAAAAGTCCAGTTAATGACAAACAGCTCCAGTCTTTATACTTCATCCCAAGAATTGGACTCTTAACGTGACCACTCTTTCTTTACGTTTCACAATTTTTCACACGTGTGTTTTTCCAGATGACTGCGAGAGCCCTCCTGGAGGCATTGGTTACAATCCCACTTATGACATTCTAGAATTTGGAAAAAGGAATGTAGAAATGGACGAAAAACACTGTGCGAGTAGTTGAAGAAATGGGCTTCATAGCTCAGGGGTTAGAGCACTGGTCTTGTAAACCAGGGGTCGTGAGTTCAATTCTCACTGGGGCCTAATTTATTAGTCTAGGGTATTGTGAATACTTTTGGAACGGGTTTTGTGGACCGAGGAAGAGATAGAATCTATCAAGAGTTCTATTTTTTGTTCCCCGGAATTCCAAATCAACAACCATAATGTCGAAGTCCTGCAGTCTTTAAATGTCATTCCAAGAATTACACTATTAACATCACCGTATTCTCTTCAGGTTGCGGAAACTTTTCATAGCCATGTAGGTCAGTGCGATGGCATGCTCTTCTGCTGGGCGCGCGGACACTCTTCATACAAAACCGAGAGTGTTTTCCAGTCTATTGTTTTGAAGTAAAGTGTCGTTCAAAATCATTGTTGTCTCTCCTGGAGTGGTGGGTTGAAATTCCACTTCCTTCAGAATGCTTTTCCTTAAACACTACTCATGGCGTTTTAGGTAGTGCTACCAGCAAATATTTAAAATGTAAATTAACTTTCTGGTGCAAATGTGGAAAAAAATTTGTGGCAGTGCGCCACAGGCAGGCTTCATAGCTCAGAGGTTAGAGCACTGGTCTCGTAAACCAGGGGTCGTGAGTTCAATTCTCACTGGGGCCTTTCCTGCAAGCCTAGGCTGATAGGTAGAAGAAGTACTTTGGAACCATGTTGGTAGTGAAACATACTAACACAGCTACAGACTATTTTATGGCCAAATGTTTCGGAGCTGCCTAGGTTTCCTCATCATGATAATAATAGGATGTATCTGAAGGATTAAAAAATACTAGGCAGATGTGAACACTTTGCTTCTAAACCAGTAATTTGAACCAAGGAAGTAAAAAGTCCAGTTAATGACAAACAGCTCCAGTCTTTATACTTCATCCCAAGAATTGGACTCTTAACGTGACCACTCTTTCTTTACGTTTCACAATTTTTCACACGTGTGTTTTTCCGGATGACTGCGAGAGCCCTCCTGGAGGCATTGGTTACAATCCCACTTATGACATTCTAGAATTTGGAAAAAGGAATGTAGAAATGGACGAAAAACACTGTGCGAGTAGTTGAAGAAATGGGCTTCATAGCTCAGGGGTTAGAGCACTGGTCTTGTAAACCGGGGGTCGTGAGCTCAATTCTCACTGGGGCCTAATTTATTAGTCTAGGGTATTGTGAATACTTTTGGAACGGGTTTTGTGGACCGAGGAAGAGATAGAATCTATCAAGAGTTCTATTTTTTGTTCCCCGGAATTCCAAATCAACAACCATAATGTCGAAGTCCTGCAGTCTTTAAATGTCATTCCAAGAATTACACTATTAACATCACCGTATTCTCTTCAGGTTGCGGAAACTTTTCATAGCCATGTAGGTCAGTGCGATGGCATGCTCTTCTGCTGGGCGCGCGGACACTCTTCATACAAAACCGAGAGTGTTTTCCAGTCTATTGTTTTGAAGTAAAGTGTCGTTCAAAATCATTTTTGTCTCTCCTGGAGTGGTG
>NC_089843.1:49818848-49846348 GCF_035609145.1 Eleutherodactylus coqui
TGCCTAGGTTTCCTCATCAGGATAATAATAGGATGTATCTGAAGGATTAAAAAATACTAGGCAGATGTGAACACCTTGCTTCTAAACCAGTAATTTGAACCAAGGAAGTAAAAAGTCCAGTTAATGACAAACAGCTCCAGTCTTTATACTTCATCCCAAGAATTGGACTCTTAACGTGACCACTCTTTCTTTACGTTTCACAATTTTTCACACGTGTGTTTTTCCAGATGACTGCGAGAGCCCTCCTGGAGGCATTGGTTACAATCCCACTTATGACATTCTAGAATTTGGAAAAAGGAATGTAGAAATGGACGAAAAACACTGTGCGAGTAGTTGAAGAAATGGGCTTCATAGCTCAGGGGTTAGAGCACTGGTCTTGTAAACCAGGGGTCGTGAGTTCAATTCTCACTGGGGCCTAATTTATTAGTCTAGGGTATTGTGAATACTTTTGGAACGGGTTTTGTGGACCGAGGAAGAGATAGAATCTATCAAGAGTTCTATTTTTTGTTCCCCGGAATTCCAAATCAACAACCATAATGTCGAAGTCCTGCAGTCTTTAAATGTCATTCCAAGAATTACACTATTAACATCACCGTATTCTCTTCAGGTTGCGGAAACTTTTCATAGCCATGTAGGTCAGTGCGATGGCATGCTCTTCTGCTGGGCGCGCGGACACTCTTCATACAAAACCGAGAGTGTTTTCCAGTCTATTGTTTTGAAGTAAAGTGTCGTTCAAAATCATTGTTGTCTCTCCTGGAGTGGTGGGTTGAAATTCCACTTCCTTCAGAATGCTTTTCCTTAAACACTACTCATGGCGTTTTAGGTAGTGCTACCAGCAAATATTTAAAATGTAAATTAACTTTCTGGTGCAAATGTGGAAAAAAATTTGTGGCAGTGCGCCACAGGCAGGCTTCATAGCTCAGAGGTTAGAGCACTGGTCTCGTAAACCAGGGGTCGTGAGTTCAATTCTCACTGGGGCCTTTCCTGCAAGCCTAGGCTGATAGGTAGAAGAAGTACTTTGGAACCATGTTGGTAGTGAAACATACTAACACAGCTACAGACTATTTTATGGCCAAATGTTTCGGAGCTGCCTAGGTTTCCTCATCATGATAATAATAGGATGTATCTGAAGGATTAAAAAATACTAGGCAGATGTGAACACTTTGCTTCTAAACCAGTAATTTGAACCAAGGAAGTAAAAAGTCCAGTTAATGACAAACAGCTCCAGTCTTTATACTTCATCCCAAGAATTGGACTCTTAACGTGACCACTCTTTCTTTACGTTTCACAATTTTTCACACGTGTGTTTTTCCGGATGACTGCGAGAGCCCTCCTGGAGGCATTGGTTACAATCCCACTTATGACATTCTAGAATTTGGAAAAAGGAATGTAGAAATGGACGAAAAACACTGTGCGAGTAGTTGAAGAAATGGGCTTCATAGCTCAGGGGTTAGAGCACTGGTCTTGTAAACCGGGGGTCGTGAGCTCAATTCTCACTGGGGCCTAATTTATTAGTCTAGGGTATTGTGAATACTTTTGGAACGGGTTTTGTGGACCGAGGAAGAGATAGAATCTATCAAGAGTTCTATTTTTTGTTCCCCGGAATTCCAAATCAACAACCATAATGTCGAAGTCCTGCAGTCTTTAAATGTCATTCCAAGAATTACACTATTAACATCACCGTATTCTCTTCAGGTTGCGGAAACTTTTCATAGCCATGTAGGTCAGTGCGATGGCATGCTCTTCTGCTGGGCGCGCGGACACTCTTCATACAAAACCGAGAGTGTTTTCCAGTCTATTGTTTTGAAGTAAAGTGTCGTTCAAAATCATTTTTGTCTCTCCTGGAGTGGTGGGTTGAAATTCCACTTCCTTCAGAATGCTTTTCCTTAAACACTACTCATGGCGTTTTAGGTAGTGCTACCTGCAAATATTTAAAATGTAAATTAACTTTCTGGTGCAAATGTGGAAAAACGTTTGTGGCAGTGCGCCACAGGCAGGCTTCATAGCTCAGAGGTTAGAGCACTGGTCTCGTAAACCAGGGGTCGTGAGTTCAATTCTCACTGGGGCCTTTCCTGCAAGCCTAGGCTGATAGGTAGAAGAAGTACCTTGGAACCATGTTGGTAGTGAAACATACTAACACAGCTACAGACTATTTTATGGCCAAATGTTTCGGAGCTGCCTAGGTTTCCTCATCAGGATAATAATAGGATGTATCTGAAGGATTAAAAAATACTAGGCAGATGTGAACACCTTGCTTCTAAACCAGTAATTTGAACCAAGGAAGTAAAAAGTCCAGTTAATGACAAACAGCTCCAGTCTTTATACTTCATCCCAAGAATTGGACTCTTAACGTGACCACTCTTTCTTTACGTTTCACAATTTTTCACACGTGTGTTTTTCCGGATGACTGCGAGAGCCCTCCTGGAGGCATTGGTTACAATCCCACTTATGACATTCTAGAATTTGGAAAAAGGAATGTAGAAATGGACGAAAAACACTGTGCGAGTAGTTGAAGAAATGGGCTTCATAGCTCAGGGGTTAGAGCACTGGTCTTGTAAACCAGGGGTCGTGAGTTCAATTCTCACTGGGGCCTAATTTATTAGTCTAGGGTATTGTGAATACTTTTGGAACAGGTTTTGTGGACCGAGGAAGAGATAGAATCTATCAAGAGTTCTATTTTTTGTTCCCCGGAATTCCAAATCAACAACCATAATGTCGAAGTCCTGCAGTCTTTAAATGTCATTCCAAGAATTACACTATTAACATCACTGTATTCTCTTCAGGTTGCGGAAACTTTTCATAGCCATGTAGGTCAGTGCGATGGCATGCTCTTCTGCTGGGCGCGCGGACACTCTTCATACAAAACCGAGAGTGTTTTCCAGTCTATTGTTTTGAAGTAAAGTGTCGTTCAAAATCATTGTTGTCTCTCCTGGAGTGGTGGGTTGAAATTCCACTTCCTTCAGAATGCTTTTCCTTAAACACTACTCATGGCGTTTTAGGTAGTGCTACCTGCAAATATTTAAAATGTAAATTAACTTTCTGGTGCAAATGTGGAAAAACGTTTGTGGCAGTGCGCCACAGGCAGGCTTCATAGCTCAGAGGTTAGAGCACTGGTCTCGTAAACCAGGGGTCGTGAGTTCAATTCTCACTGGGGCCTTTCCTGCAAGCCTAGGCTGATAGGTAGAAGAAGTACCTTGGAACCATGTTGGTAGTGAAACATACTAACACAGCTACAGACTATTTTATGGCCAAATGTTTCGGAGCTGCCTAGGTTTCCTCATCAGGATAATAATAGGATGTATCTGAAGGATTAAAAAATACTAGGCAGATGTGAACACCTTGCTTCTAAACCAGTAATTTGAACCAAGGAAGTAAAAAGTCCAGTTAATGACAAACAGCTCCAGTCTTTATACTTCATCCCAAGAATTGGACTCTTAACGTGACCACTCTTTCTTTACGTTTCACAATTTTTCACACGTGTGTTTTTCCAGATGACTGCGAGAGCCCTCCTGGAGGCATTGGTTACAATCCCACTTATGACATTCTAGAATTTGGAAAAAGGAATGTAGAAATGGACGAAAAACACTGTGCGAGTAGTTGAAGAAATGGGCTTCATAGCTCAGGGGTTAGAGCACTGGTCTTGTAAACCAGGGGTCGTGAGTTCAATTCTCACTGGGGCCTAATTTATTAGTCTAGGGTATTGTGAATACTTTTGGAACGGGTTTTGTGGACCGAGGAAGAGATAGAATCTATCAAGAGTTCTATTTTTTGTTCCCCGGAATTCCAAATCAACAACCATAATGTCGAAGTCCTGCAGTCTTTAAATGTCATTCCAAGAATTACACTATTAACATCACCGTATTCTCTTCAGGTTGCGGAAACTTTTCATAGCCATGTAGGTCAGTGCGATGGCATGCTCTTCTGCTGGGCGCGCGGACACTCTTCATACAAAACCGAGAGTGTTTTCCAGTCTATTGTTTTGAAGTAAAGTGTCGTTCAAAATCATTGTTGTCTCTCCTGGAGTGGTGGGTTGAAATTCCACTTCCTTCAGAATGCTTTTCCTTAAACACTACTCATGGCGTTTTAGGTAGTGCTACCAGCAAATATTTAAAATGTAAATTAACTTTCTGGTGCAAATGTGGAAAAAAATTTGTGGCAGTGCGCCACAGGCAGGCTTCATAGCTCAGAGGTTAGAGCACTGGTCTCGTAAACCAGGGGTCGTGAGTTCAATTCTCACTGGGGCCTTTCCTGCAAGCCTAGGCTGATAGGTAGAAGAAGTACTTTGGAACCATGTTGGTAGTGAAACATACTAACACAGCTACAGACTATTTTATGGCCAAATGTTTCGGAGCTGCCTAGGTTTCCTCATCATGATAATAATAGGATGTATCTGAAGGATTAAAAAATACTAGGCAGATGTGAACACTTTGCTTCTAAACCAGTAATTTGAACCAAGGAAGTAAAAAGTCCAGTTAATGACAAACAGCTCCAGTCTTTATACTTCATCCCAAGAATTGGACTCTTAACGTGACCACTCTTTCTTTACGTTTCACAATTTTTCACACGTGTGTTTTTCCGGATGACTGCGAGAGCCCTCCTGGAGGCATTGGTTACAATCCCACTTATGACATTCTAGAATTTGGAAAAAGGAATGTAGAAATGGACGAAAAACACTGTGCGAGTAGTTGAAGAAATGGGCTTCATAGCTCAGGGGTTAGAGCACTGGTCTTGTAAACCGGGGGTCGTGAGCTCAATTCTCACTGGGGCCTAATTTATTAGTCTAGGGTATTGTGAATACTTTTGGAACGGGTTTTGTGGACCGAGGAAGAGATAGAATCTATCAAGAGTTCTATTTTTTGTTCCCCGGAATTCCAAATCAACAACCATAATGTCGAAGTCCTGCAGTCTTTAAATGTCATTCCAAGAATTACACTATTAACATCACCGTATTCTCTTCAGGTTGCGGAAACTTTTCATAGCCATGTAGGTCAGTGCGATGGCATGCTCTTCTGCTGGGCGCGCGGACACTCTTCATACAAAACCGAGAGTGTTTTCCAGTCTATTGTTTTGAAGTAAAGTGTCGTTCAAAATCATTTTTGTCTCTCCTGGAGTGGTGGGTTGAAATTCCACTTCCTTCAGAATGCTTTTCCTTAAACACTACTCATGGCGTTTTAGGTAGTGCTACCTGCAAATATTTAAAATGTAAATTAACTTTCTGGTGCAAATGTGGAAAAAAATTTGTGGCAGTGCGCCACAGGCAGGCTTCATAGCTCAGAGGTTAGAGCACTGGTCTCGTAAACCAGGGGTCGTGAGTTCAATTCTCACTGGGGCCTTTCCTGCAAGCCTAGGCTGATAGGTAGAAGAAGTACCTTGGAACCATGTTGGTTGTGAACCATACTAACACAGCTACAGACTATTTTATGGCCAAATGTTTCGGAGCTGCCTAGGTTTCCTCATCAGGATAATAATAGGATGTATCTGAAGGATTAAAAAATACTAGGCAGATGTGAACACCTTGCTTCTAAACCAGTAATTTGAACCAAGGAAGTAAAAAGTCCAGTTAATGACAAACAGCTCCAGTCTTTATACTTCATCCCAAGAATTGGACTCTTAACGTGACCACTCTTTCTTTACGTTTCACAATTTTTCACACGTGTGTTTTTCCGGATGACTGCGAGAGCCCTCCTGGAGGCATTGGTTACAATCCCACTTATGACATTCTAGAATTTGGAAAAAGGAATGTAGAAATGGACGAAAAACACTGTGCGAGTAGTTGAAGAAATGGGCTTCATAGCTCAGGGGTTAGAGCACTGGTCTTGTAAACCAGGGGTCGTGAGTTCAATTCTCACTGGGGCCTAATTTATTAGTCTAGGGTATTGTGAATACTTTTGGAACAGGTTTTGTGGACCGAGGAAGAGATAGAATCTATCAAGAGTTCTATTTTTTGTTCCCCGGAATTCCAAATCAACAACCATAATGTCGAAGTCCTGCAGTCTTTAAATGTCATTCCAAGAATTACACTATTAACATCACTGTATTCTCTTCAGGTTGCGGAAACTTTTCATAGCCATGTAGGTCAGTGCGATGGCATGCTCTTCTGCTGGGCGCGCGGACACTCTTCATACAAAACCGAGAGTGTTTTCCAGTCTATTGTTTTGAAGTAAAGTGTCGTTCAAAATCATTGTTGTCTCTCCTGGAGTGGTGGGTTGAAATTCCACTTCCTTCAGAATGCTTTTCCTTAAACACTACTCATGGCGTTTTAGGTAGTGCTACCTGCAAATATTTAAAATGTAAATTAACTTTCTGGTGCAAATGTGGAAAAACGTTTGTGGCAGTGCGCCACAGGCAGGCTTCATAGCTCAGAGGTTAGAGCACTGGTCTCGTAAACCAGGGGTCGTGAGTTCAATTCTCACTGGGGCCTTTCCTGCAAGCCTAGGCTGATAGGTAGAAGAAGTACCTTGGAACCATGTTGGTAGTGAAACATACTAACACAGCTACAGACTATTTTATGGCCAAATGTTTCGGAGCTGCCTAGGTTTCCTCATCAGGATAATAATAGGATGTATCTGAAGGATTAAAAAATACTAGGCAGATGTGAACACCTTGCTTCTAAACCAGTAATTTGAACCAAGGAAGTAAAAAGTCCAGTTAATGACAAACAGCTCCAGTCTTTATACTTCATCCCAAGAATTGGACTCTTAACGTGACCACTCTTTCTTTACGTTTCACAATTTTTCACACGTGTGTTTTTCCAGATGACTGCGAGAGCCCTCCTGGAGGCATTGGTTACAATCCCACTTATGACATTCTAGAATTTGGAAAAAGGAATGTAGAAATGGACGAAAAACACTGTGCGAGTAGTTGAAGAAATGGGCTTCATAGCTCAGGGGTTAGAGCACTGGTCTTGTAAACCAGGGGTCGTGAGTTCAATTCTCACTGGGGCCTAATTTATTAGTCTAGGGTATTGTGAATACTTTTGGAACAGGTTTTGTGGACCGAGGAAGAGATAGAATCTATCAAGAGTTCTATTTTTTGTTCCCCGGAATTCCAAATCAACAACCATAATGTCGAAGTCCTGCAGTCTTTAAATGTCATTCCAAGAATTACACTATTAACATCACTGTATTCTCTTCAGGTTGCGGAAACTTTTCATAGCCATGTAGGTCAGTGCGATGGCATGCTCTTCTGCTGGGCGCGCGGACACTCTTCATACAAAACCGAGAGTGTTTTCCAGTCTATTGTTTTGAAGTAAAGTGTCGTTCAAAATCATTGTTGTCTCTCCTGGAGTGGTGGGTTGAAATTCCACTTCCTTCAGAATGCTTTTCCTTAAACACTACTCATGGCGTTTTAGGTAGTGCTACCTGCAAATATTTAAAATGTAAATTAACTTTCTGGTGCAAATGTGGAAAAACGTTTGTGGCAGTGCGCCACAGGCAGGCTTCATAGCTCAGAGGTTAGAGCACTGGTCTCGTAAACCAGGGGTCGTGAGTTCAATTCTCACTGGGGCCTTTCCTGCAAGCCTAGGCTGATAGGTAGAAGAAGTACCTTGGAACCATGTTGGTAGTGAAACATACTAACACAGCTACAGACTATTTTATGGCCAAATGTTTCGGAGCTGCCTAGGTTTCCTCATCAGGATAATAATAGGATGTATCTGAAGGATTAAAAAATACTAGGCAGATGTGAACACCTTGCTTCTAAACCAGTAATTTGAACCAAGGAAGTAAAAAGTCCAGTTAATGACAAACAGCTCCAGTCTTTATACTTCATCCCAAGAATTGGACTCTTAACGTGACCACTCTTTCTTTACGTTTCACAATTTTTCACACGTGTGTTTTTCCAGATGACTGCGAGAGCCCTCCTGGAGGCATTGGTTACAATCCCACTTATGACATTCTAGAATTTGGAAAAAGGAATGTAGAAATGGACGAAAAACACTGTGCGAGTAGTTGAAGAAATGGGCTTCATAGCTCAGGGGTTAGAGCACTGGTCTTGTAAACCAGGGGTCGTGAGTTCAATTCTCACTGGGGCCTAATTTATTAGTCTAGGGTATTGTGAATACTTTTGGAACGGGTTTTGTGGACCGAGGAAGAGATAGAATCTATCAAGAGTTCTATTTTTTGTTCCCCGGAATTCCAAATCAACAACCATAATGTCGAAGTCCTGCAGTCTTTAAATGTCATTCCAAGAATTACACTATTAACATCACCGTATTCTCTTCAGGTTGCGGAAACTTTTCATAGCCATGTAGGTCAGTGCGATGGCATGCTCTTCTGCTGGGCGCGCGGACACTCTTCATACAAAACCGAGAGTGTTTTCCAGTCTATTGTTTTGAAGTAAAGTGTCGTTCAAAATCATTGTTGTCTCTCCTGGAGTGGTGGGTTGAAATTCCACTTCCTTCAGAATGCTTTTCCTTAAACACTACTCATGGCGTTTTAGGTAGTGCTACCAGCAAATATTTAAAATGTAAATTAACTTTCTGGTGCAAATGTGGAAAAAAATTTGTGGCAGTGCGCCACAGGCAGGCTTCATAGCTCAGAGGTTAGAGCACTGGTCTCGTAAACCAGGGGTCGTGAGTTCAATTCTCACTGGGGCCTTTCCTGCAAGCCTAGGCTGATAGGTAGAAGAAGTACTTTGGAACCATGTTGGTAGTGAAACATACTAACACAGCTACAGACTATTTTATGGCCAAATGTTTCGGAGCTGCCTAGGTTTCCTCATCATGATAATAATAGGATGTATCTGAAGGATTAAAAAATACTAGGCAGATGTGAACACTTTGCTTCTAAACCAGTAATTTGAACCAAGGAAGTAAAAAGTCCAGTTAATGACAAACAGCTCCAGTCTTTATACTTCATCCCAAGAATTGGACTCTTAACGTGACCACTCTTTCTTTACGTTTCACAATTTTTCACACGTGTGTTTTTCCGGATGACTGCGAGAGCCCTCCTGGAGGCATTGGTTACAATCCCACTTATGACATTCTAGAATTTGGAAAAAGGAATGTAGAAATGGACGAAAAACACTGTGCGAGTAGTTGAAGAAATGGGCTTCATAGCTCAGGGGTTAGAGCACTGGTCTTGTAAACCGGGGGTCGTGAGCTCAATTCTCACTGGGGCCTAATTTATTAGTCTAGGGTATTGTGAATACTTTTGGAACGGGTTTTGTGGACCGAGGAAGAGATAGAATCTATCAAGAGTTCTATTTTTTGTTCCCCGGAATTCCAAATCAACAACCATAATGTCGAAGTCCTGCAGTCTTTAAATGTCATTCCAAGAATTACACTATTAACATCACCGTATTCTCTTCAGGTTGCGGAAACTTTTCATAGCCATGTAGGTCAGTGCGATGGCATGCTCTTCTGCTGGGCGCGCGGACACTCTTCATACAAAACCGAGAGTGTTTTCCAGTCTATTGTTTTGAAGTAAAGTGTCGTTCAAAATCATTTTTGTCTCTCCTGGAGTGGTGGGTTGAAATTCCACTTCCTTCAGAATGCTTTTCCTTAAACACTACTCATGGCGTTTTAGGTAGTGCTACCTGCAAATATTTAAAATGTAAATTAACTTTCTGGTGCAAATGTGGAAAAACGTTTGTGGCAGTGCGCCACAGGCAGGCTTCATAGCTCAGAGGTTAGAGCACTGGTCTCGTAAACCAGGGGTCGTGAGTTCAATTCTCACTGGGGCCTTTCCTGCAAGCCTAGGCTGATAGGTAGAAGAAGTACCTTGGAACCATGTTGGTAGTGAAACATACTAACACAGCTACAGACTATTTTATGGCCAAATGTTTCGGAGCTGCCTAGGTTTCCTCATCAGGATAATAATAGGATGTATCTGAAGGATTAAAAAATACTAGGCAGATGTGAACACCTTGCTTCTAAACCAGTAATTTGAACCAAGGAAGTAAAAAGTCCAGTTAATGACAAACAGCTCCAGTCTTTATACTTCATCCCAAGAATTGGACTCTTAACGTGACCACTCTTTCTTTACGTTTCACAATTTTTCACACGTGTGTTTTTCCGGATGACTGCGAGAGCCCTCCTGGAGGCATTGGTTACAATCCCACTTATGACATTCTAGAATTTGGAAAAAGGAATGTAGAAATGGACGAAAAACACTGTGCGAGTAGTTGAAGAAATGGGCTTCATAGCTCAGGGGTTAGAGCACTGGTCTTGTAAACCAGGGGTCGTGAGTTCAATTCTCACTGGGGCCTAATTTATTAGTCTAGGGTATTGTGAATACTTTTGGAACAGGTTTTGTGGACCGAGGAAGAGATAGAATCTATCAAGAGTTCTATTTTTTGTTCCCCGGAATTCCAAATCAACAACCATAATGTCGAAGTCCTGCAGTCTTTAAATGTCATTCCAAGAATTACACTATTAACATCACTGTATTCTCTTCAGGTTGCGGAAACTTTTCATAGCCATGTAGGTCAGTGCGATGGCATGCTCTTCTGCTGGGCGCGCGGACACTCTTCATACAAAACCGAGAGTGTTTTCCAGTCTATTGTTTTGAAGTAAAGTGTCGTTCAAAATCATTGTTGTCTCTCCTGGAGTGGTGGGTTGAAATTCCACTTCCTTCAGAATGCTTTTCCTTAAACACTACTCATGGCGTTTTAGGTAGTGCTACCTGCAAATATTTAAAATGTAAATTAACTTTCTGGTGCAAATGTGGAAAAACGTTTGTGGCAGTGCGCCACAGGCAGGCTTCATAGCTCAGAGGTTAGAGCACTGGTCTCGTAAACCAGGGGTCGTGAGTTCAATTCTCACTGGGGCCTTTCCTGCAAGCCTAGGCTGATAGGTAGAAGAAGTACCTTGGAACCATGTTGGTAGTGAAACATACTAACACAGCTACAGACTATTTTATGGCCAAATGTTTCGGAGCTGCCTAGGTTTCCTCATCAGGATAATAATAGGATGTATCTGAAGGATTAAAAAATACTAGGCAGATGTGAACACCTTGCTTCTAAACCAGTAATTTGAACCAAGGAAGTAAAAAGTCCAGTTAATGACAAACAGCTCCAGTCTTTATACTTCATCCCAAGAATTGGACTCTTAACGTGACCACTCTTTCTTTACGTTTCACAATTTTTCACACGTGTGTTTTTCCAGATGACTGCGAGAGCCCTCCTGGAGGCATTGGTTACAATCCCACTTATGACATTCTAGAATTTGGAAAAAGGAATGTAGAAATGGACGAAAAACACTGTGCGAGTAGTTGAAGAAATGGGCTTCATAGCTCAGGGGTTAGAGCACTGGTCTTGTAAACCAGGGGTCGTGAGTTCAATTCTCACTGGGGCCTAATTTATTAGTCTAGGGTATTGTGAATACTTTTGGAACGGGTTTTGTGGACCGAGGAAGAGATAGAATCTATCAAGAGTTCTATTTTTTGTTCCCCGGAATTCCAAATCAACAACCATAATGTCGAAGTCCTGCAGTCTTTAAATGTCATTCCAAGAATTACACTATTAACATCACCGTATTCTCTTCAGGTTGCGGAAACTTTTCATAGCCATGTAGGTCAGTGCGATGGCATGCTCTTCTGCTGGGCGCGCGGACACTCTTCATACAAAACCGAGAGTGTTTTCCAGTCTATTGTTTTGAAGTAAAGTGTCGTTCAAAATCATTGTTGTCTCTCCTGGAGTGGTGGGTTGAAATTCCACTTCCTTCAGAATGCTTTTCCTTAAACACTACTCATGGCGTTTTAGGTAGTGCTACCTGCAAATATTTAAAATGTAAATTAACTTTCTGGTGCAAATGTGGAAAAACGTTTGTGGCAGTGCGCCACAGGCAGGCTTCATAGCTCAGAGGTTAGAGCACTGGTCTCGTAAACCAGGGGTCGTGAGTTCAATTCTCACTGGGGCCTTTCCTGCAAGCCTAGGCTGATAGGTAGAAGAAGTACCTTGGAACCATGTTGGTAGTGAAACATACTAACACAGCTACAGACTATTTTATGGCCAAATGTTTCGGAGCTGCCTAGGTTTCCTCATCAGGATAATAATAGGATGTATCTGAAGGATTAAAAAATACTAGGCAGATGTGAACACCTTGCTTCTAAACCAGTAATTTGAACCAAGGAAGTAAAAAGTCCAGTTAATGACAAACAGCTCCAGTCTTTATACTTCATCCCAAGAATTGGACTCTTAACGTGACCACTCTTTCTTTACGTTTCACAATTTTTCACACGTGTGTTTTTCCGGATGACTGCGAGAGCCCTCCTGGAGGCATTGGTTACAATCCCACTTATGACATTCTAGAATTTGGAAAAAGGAATGTAGAAATGGACGAAAAACACTGTGCGAGTAGTTGAAGAAATGGGCTTCATAGCTCAGGGGTTAGAGCACTGGTCTTGTAAACCAGGGGTCGTGAGTTCAATTCTCACTGGGGCCTAATTTATTAGTCTAGGGTATTGTGAATACTTTTGGAACGGGTTTTGTGGACCGAGGAAGAGATAGAATCTATCAAGAGTTCTATTTTTTGTTCCCCGGAATTCCAAATCAACAACCATAATGTCGAAGTCCTGCAGTCTTTAAATGTCATTCCAAGAATTACACTATTAACATCACCGTATTCTCTTCAGGTTGCGGAAACTTTTCATAGCCATGTAGGTCAGTGCGATGGCATGCTCTTCTGCTGGGCGCGCGGACACTCTTCATACAAAACCGAGAGTGTTTTCCAGTCTATTGTTTTGAAGTAAAGTGTCGTTCAAAATCATTGTTGTCTCTCCTGGAGTGGTGGGTTGAAATTCCACTTCCTTCAGAATGCTTTTCCTTAAACACTACTCATGGCGTTTTAGGTAGTGCTACGAGCAAATATTTAAAATGTAAATTAACTTTCTGGTGCAAATGTGGAAAAAAATTTGTGGCAGTGCGCCACAGGCAGGCTTCATAACTCAGAGGTTAGAGCACTGGTCTCGTAAACCAGGGGTCGTGAGTTCAATTCTCACTGGGGCCTTTCCTGCAAGCCTAGGCTGATAGGTAGAAGAAGTACCTTGGAACCATGTTGGTAGTGAAACATACTAACACAGCTACAGACTATTTTATGGCCAAATGTTTCGGAGCTGCCTAGGTTTCCTCATCAGGATAATAATAGGATGTATCTGAAGGATTAAAAAATACTAGGCAGATGTGAACACCTTGCTTCTAAACCAGTAATTTGAACCAAGGAAGTAAAAAGTCCAGTTAATGACAAACAGCTCCAGTCTTTATACTTCATCCCAAGAATTGGACTCTTAACGTGACCACTCTTTCTTTACGTTTCACAATTTTTCACACGTGTGTTTTTCCGGATGACTGCGAGAGCCCTCCTGGAGGCATTGGTTACAATCCCACTTATGACATTCTAGAATTTGGAAAAAGGAATGTAGAAATGGACGAAAAACACTGTGCGAGTAGTTGAAGAAATGGGCTTCATAGCTCAGGGGTTAGAGCACTGGTCTTGTAAACCAGGGGTCGTGAGTTCAATTCTCACTGGGGCCTAATTTATTAGTCTAGGGTATTGTGAATACTTTTGGAACGGGTTTTGTGGACCGAGGAAGAGATAGAATCTATCAAGAGTTCTATTTTTTGTTCCCCGGAATTCCAAATCAACAACCATAATGTCGAAGTCCTGCAGTCTTTAAATGTCATTCCAAGAATTACACTATTAACATCACCGTATTCTCTTCAGGTTGCGGAAACTTTTCATAGCCATGTAGGTCAGTGCGATGGCATGCTCTTCTGCTGGGCGCGCGGACACTCTTCATACAAAACCGAGAGTGTTTTCCAGTCTATTGTTTTGAAGTAAAGTGTCGTTCAAAATCATTGTTGTCTCTCCTGGAGTGGTGGGTTGAAATTCCACTTCCTTCAGAATGCTTTTCCTTAAACACTACTCATGGCGTTTTAGGTAGTGCTACCTGCAAATATTTAAAATGTAAATTAACTTTCTGGTGCAAATGTGGAAAAACGTTTGTGGCAGTGCGCCACAGGCAGGCTTCATAGCTCAGAGGTTAGAGCACTGGTCTCGTAAACCAGGGGTCGTGAGTTCAATTCTCACTGGGGCCTTTCCTGCAAGCCTAGGCTGATAGGTAGAAGAAGTACCTTGGAACCATGTTGGTAGTGAAACATACTAACACAGCTACAGACTATTTTATGGCCAAATGTTTCGGAGCTGCCTAGGTTTCCTCATCATGATAATAATAGGATGTATCTGAAGGATTAAAAAATACTAGGCAGATGTGAACACTTTGCTTCTAAACCAGTAATTTGAACCAAGGAAGTAAAAAGTCCAGTTAATGACAAACAGCTCCAGTCTTTATACTTCATCCCAAGAATTGGACTCTTAACGTGACCACTCTTTCTTTACGTTTCACAATTTTTCACACGTGTGTTTTTCCGGATGACTGCGAGAGCCCTCCTGGAGGCATTGGTTACAATCCCACTTATGACATTCTAGAATTTGGAAAAAGGAATGTAGAAATGGACGAAAAACACTGTGCGAGTAGTTGAAGAAATGGGCTTCATAGCTCAGGGGTTAGAGCACTGGTCTTGTAAACCGGGGGTCGTGAGCTCAATTCTCACTGGGGCCTAATTTATTAGTCTAGGGTATTGTGAATACTTTTGGAACGGGTTTTGTGGACCGAGGAAGAGATAGAATCTATCAAGAGTTCTATTTTTTGTTCCCCGGAATTCCAAATCAACAACCATAATGTCGAAGTCCTGCAGTCTTTAAATGTCATTCCAAGAATTACACTATTAACATCACCGTATTCTCTTCAGGTTGCGGAAACTTTTCATAGCCATGTAGGTCAGTGCGATGGCATGCTCTTCTGCTGGGCGCGCGGACACTCTTCATACAAAACCGAGAGTGTTTTCCAGTCTATTGTTTTGAAGTAAAGTGTCGTTCAAAATCATTGTTGTCTCTCCTGGAGTGGTGGGTTGAAATTCCACTTCCTTCAGAATGCTTTTCCTTAAACACTACTCATGGCGTTTTAGGTAGTGCTACCTGCAAATATTTAAAATGTAAATTAACTTTCTGGTGCAAATGTGGAAAAACGTTTGTGGCAGTGCGCCACAGGCAGGCTTCATAGCTCAGAGGTTAGAGCACTGGTCTCGTAAACCAGGGGTCGTGAGTTCAATTCTCACTGGGGCCTTTCCTGCAAGCCTAGGCTGATAGGTAGAAGAAGTACCTTGGAACCATGTTGGTAGTGAAACATACTAACACAGCTACAGACTATTTCATGGCCAAATGTTTCGGAGCTGCCTAGGTTTCCTCATCAGGATAATAATAGGATGTATCTGAAGGATTAAAAAATACTAGGCAGATGTGAACACCTTGCTTCTAAACCAGTAATTTGAACCAAGGAAGTAAAAAGTCCAGTTAATGACAAACAGCTCCAGTCTTTATACTTCATCCCAAGAATTGGACTCTTAACGTGACCACTCTTTCTTTACGTTTCACAATTTTTCACACGTGTGTTTTTCCGGATGACTGCGAGAGCCCTCCTGGAGGCATTGGTTACAATCCCACTTATGACATTCTAGAATTTGGAAAAAGGAATGTAGAAATGGACGAAAAACACTGTGCGAGTAGTTGAAGAAATGGGCTTCATAGCTCAGGGGTTAGAGCACTGGTCTTGTAAACCAGGGGTCGTGAGTTCAATTCTCACTGGGGCCTAATTTATTAGTCTAGGGTATTGTGAATACTTTTGGAACGGGTTTTGTGGACCGAGGAAGAGATAGAATCTATCAAGAGTTCTATTTTTTGTTCCCCGGAATTCCAAATCAACAACCATAATGTCGAAGTCCTGCAGTCTTTAAATGTCATTCCAAGAATTACACTATTAACATCACCGTATTCTCTTCAGGTTGCGGAAACTTTTCATAGCCATGTAGGTCAGTGCGATGGCATGCTCTTCTGCTGGGCGCGCGGACAATCTTCATACAAAACCGAGAGTGTTTTCCAGTCTATTGTTTTGAAGTAAAGTGTCGTTCAAAATCATTTTTGTCTCTCCTGGAGTGGTGGGTTGAAATTCCACTTCCTTCAGAATGCTTTTCCTTAAACACTACTCATGGCGTTTTAGGTAGTGCTACCTGCAAATATTTAAAATGTAAATTAACTTTCTGGTGCAAATGTGGAAAAACGTTTGTGGCAGTGCGCCACAGGCAGGCTTCATAGCTCAGAGGTTAGAGCACTGGTCTCGTAAACCAGGGGTCGTGAGTTCAATTCTCACTGGGGCCTTTCCTGCAAGCCTAGGCTGATAGGTAGAAGAAGTACCTTGGAACCATGTTGGTAGTGAAACATACTAACACAGCTACAGACTATTTTATGGCCAAATGTTTCGGAGCTGCCTAGGTTTCCTCATCAGGATAATAATAGGATGTATCTGAAGGATTAAAAAATACTAGGCAGATGTGAACACCTTGCTTCTAAACCAGTAATTTGAACCAAGGAAGTAAAAAGTCCAGTTAATGACAAACAGCTCCAGTCTTTATACTTCATCCCAAGAATTGGACTCTTAACGTGACCACTCTTTCTTTACGTTTCACAATTTTTCACACGTGTGTTTTTCCGGATGACTGCGAGAGCCCTCCTGGAGGCATTGGTTACAATCCCACTTATGACATTCTAGAATTTGGAAAAAGGAATGTAGAAATGGACGAAAAACACTGTGCGAGTAGTTGAAGAAATGGGCTTCATAGCTCAGGGGTTAGAGCACTGGTCTTGTAAACCAGGGGTCGTGAGTTCAATTCTCACTGGGGCCTAATTTATTAGTCTAGGGTATTGTGAATACTTTTGGAACGGGTTTTGTGGACCGAGGAAGAGATAGAATCTATCAAGAGTTCTATTTTTTGTTCCCCGGAATTCCAAATCAACAACCATAATGTCGAAGTCCTGCAGTCTTTAAATGTCATTCCAAGAATTACACTATTAACATCACCGTATTCTCTTCAGGTTGCGGAAACTTTTCATAGCCATGTAGGTCAGTGCGATGGCATGCTCTTCTGCTGGGCGCGCGGACACTCTTCATACAAAACCGAGAGTGTTTTCCAGTCTATTGTTTTGAAGTAAAGTGTCGTTCAAAATCATTGTTGTCTCTCCTGGACTGGTGGGTTGAAATTCCACTTCCTTCAGAATGCTTTTCCTTAAACACTACTCATGGCGTTTTAGGTAGTGCTACCTGCAAATATTTAAAATGTAAATTAACTTTCTGGTGCAAATGTGGAAAAAAATTTGTGGCAGTGCGCCACAGGCAGGCTTCATAGCTCAGAGGTTAGAGCACTGGTCTCGTAAACCAGGGGTCGTGAGTTCAATTCTCACTGGGGCCTTTCCTGCAAGCCTAGGCTGATAGGTAGAAGAAGTACCTTGGAACCATGTTGGTTGTGAACCATACTAACACAGCTACAGACTATTTTATGGCCAAATGTTTCGGAGCTGCCTAGGTTTCCTCATCAGGATAATAATAGGATGTATCTGAAGGATTAAAAAATACTAGGCAGATGTGAACACCTTGCTTCTAAACCAGTAATTTGAACCAAGGAAGTAAAAAGTCCAGTTAATGACAAACAGCTCCAGTCTTTATACTTCATCCCAAGAATTGGACTCTTAACGTGACCACTCTTTCTTTACGTTTCACAATTTTTCACACGTGTGTTTTTCCGGATGACTGCGAGAGCCCTCCTGGAGGCATTGGTTACAATCCCACTTATGACATTCTAGAATTTGGAAAAAGGAATGTAGAAATGGACGAAAAACACTGTGCGAGTAGTTGAAGAAATGGGCTTCATAGCTCAGGGGTTAGAGCACTGGTCTTGTAAACCAGGGGTCGTGAGTTCAATTCTCACTGGGGCCTAATTTATTAGTCTAGGGTATTGTGAATACTTTTGGAACGGGTTTTGTGGACCGAGGAAGAGATAGAATCTATCAAGAGTTCTATTTTTTGTTCCCCGGAATTCCAAATCAACAACCATAATGTCGAAGTCCTGCAGTCTTTAAATGTCATTCCAAGAATTACACTATTAACATCACCGTATTCTCTTCAGGTTGCGGAAACTTTTCATAGCCATGTAGGTCAGTGCGATGGCATGCTCTTCTGCTGGGCGCGCGGACACTCTTCATACAAAACCGAGAGTGTTTTCCAGTCTATTGTTTTGAAGTAAAGTGTCGTTCAAAATCATTGTTGTCTCTCCTGGAGTGGTGGGTTGAAATTCCACTTCCTTCAGAATGCTTTTCCTTAAACACTACTCATGGCGTTTTAGGTAGTGCTACCAGCAAATATTTAAAATGTAAATTAACTTTCTGGTGCAAATGTGGAAAAAAATTTGTGGCAGTGCGCCACAGGCAGGCTTCATAACTCAGAGGTTAGAGCACTGGTCTCGTAAACCAGGGGTCGTGAGTTCAATTCTCACTGGGGCCTTTCCTGCAAGCCTAGGCTGATAGGTAGAAGAAGTACCTTGGAACCATGTTGGTAGTGAAACATACTAACACAGCTACAGACTATTTTATGGCCAAATGTTTCGGAGCTGCCTAGGTTTCCTCATCAGGATAATAATAGGATGTATCTGAAGGATTAAAAAATACTAGGCAGATGTGAACACCTTGCTTCTAAACCAGTAATTTGAACCAAGGAAGTAAAAAGTCCAGTTAATGACAAACAGCTCCAGTCTTTATACTTCATCCCAAGAATTGGACTCTTAACGTGACCACTCTTTCTTTACGTTTCACAATTTTTCACACGTGTGTTTTTCCGGATGACTGCGAGAGCCCTCCTGGAGGCATTGGTTACAATCCCACTTATGACATTCTAGAATTTGGAAAAAGGAATGTAGAAATGGACGAAAAACAGTGTGCGAGTAGTTGAAGAAATGGGCTTCATAGCTCAGGGGTTAGAGCACTGGTCTTGTAAACCAGGGGTCGTGAGTTCAATTCTCACTGGGGCCTAATTTATTAGTCTAGGGTATTGTGAATACTTTTGGAACGGGTTTTGTGGACCGAGGAAGAGATAGAATCTATCAAGAGTTCTATTTTTTGTTCCCCGGAATTCCAAATCAACAACCATAATGTCGAAGTCCTGCAGTCTTTAAATGTCATTCCAAGAATTACACTATTAACATCACCGTATTCTCTTCAGGTTGCGGAAACTTTTCATAGCCATGTAGGTCAGTGCGATGGCATGCTCTTCTGCTGGGCGCGCGGACAATCTTCATACAAAACCGAGAGTGTTTTCCAGTCTATTGTTTTGAAGTAAAGTGTCGTTCAAAATCATTTTTGTCTCTCCTGGAGTGGTGGGTTGAAATTCCACTTCCTTCAGAATGCTTTTCCTTAAACACTACTCATGGCGTTTTAGGTAGTGCTACCTGCAAATATTTAAAATGTAAATTAACTTTCTGGTGCAAATGTGGAAAAACGTTTGTGGCAGTGCGCCACAGGCAGGCTTCATAGCTCAGAGGTTAGAGCACTGGTCTCGTAAACCAGGGGTCGTGAGTTCAATTCTCACTGGGGCCTTTCCTGCAAGCCTAGGCTGATAGGTAGAAGAAGTACCTTGGAACCATGTTGGTAGTGAAACATACTAACACAGCTACAGACTATTTTATGGCCAAATGTTTCGGAGCTGCCTAGGTTTCCTCATCAGGATAATAATAGGATGTATCTGAAGGATTAAAAAATACTAGGCAGATGTGAACACCTTGCTTCTAAACCAGTAATTTGAACCAAGGAAGTAAAAAGTCCAGTTAATGACAAACAGCTCCAGTCTTTATACTTCATCCCAAGAATTGGACTCTTAACGTGACCACTCTTTCTTTACGTTTCACAATTTTTCACACGTGTGTTTTTCCGGATGACTGCGAGAGCCCTCCTGGAGGCATTGGTTACAATCCCACTTATGACATTCTAGAATTTGGAAAAAGGAATGTAGAAATGGACGAAAAACACTGTGCGAGTAGTTGAAGAAATGGGCTTCATAGCTCAGGGGTTAGAGCACTGGTCTTGTAAACCAGGGGTCGTGAGTTCAATTCTCACTGGGGCCTAATTTATTAGTCTAGGGTATTGTGAATACTTTTGGAACGGGTTTTGTGGACCGAGGAAGAGATAGAATCTATCAAGAGTTCTATTTTTTGTTCCCCGGAATTCCAAATCAACAACCATAATGTCGAAGTCCTGCAGTCTTTAAATGTCATTCCAAGAATTACACTATTAACATCACCGTATTCTCTTCAGGTTGCGGAAACTTTTCATAGCCATGTAGGTCAGTGCGATGGCATGCTCTTCTGCTGGGCGCGCGGACACTCTTCATACAAAACCGAGAGTGTTTTCCAGTCTATTGTTTTGAAGTAAAGTGTCGTTCAAAATCATTGTTGTCTCTCCTGGAGTGGTGGGTTGAAATTCCACTTCCTTCAGAATGCTTTTCCTTAAACACTACTCATGGCGTTTTAGGTAGTGCTACCTGCAAATATTTAAAATGTAAATTAACTTTCTGGTGCAAATGTGGAAAAAAATTTGTGGCAGTGCGCCACAGGCAGGCTTCATAGCTCAGAGGTTAGAGCACTGGTCTCGTAAACCAGGGGTCGTGAGTTCAATTCTCACTGGGGCCTTTCCTGCAAGCCTAGGCTGATAGGTAGAAGAAGTACCTTGGAACCATGTTGGTTGTGAACCATACTAACACAGCTACAGACTATTTTATGGCCAAATGTTTCGGAGCTGCCTAGGTTTCCTCATCAGGATAATAATAGGATGTATCTGAAGGATTAAAAAATACTAGGCAGATGTGAACACCTTGCTTCTAAACCAGTAATTTGAACCAAGGAAGTAAAAAGTCCAGTTAATGACAAACAGCTCCAGTCTTTATACTTCATCCCAAGAATTGGACTCTTAACGTGACCACTCTTTCTTTACGTTTCACAATTTTTCACACGTGTGTTTTTCCGGATGACTGCGAGAGCCCTCCTGGAGGCATTGGTTACAATCCCACTTATGACATTCTAGAATTTGGAAAAAGGACTGTAGAAATGGACGAAAAACACTGTGCGAGTAGTTGAAGAAATGGGCTTCATAGCTCAGGGGTTAGAGCACTGGTCTTGTAAACCAGGGGTCGTAAGTTCAATTCTCACTGGGGCCTAATTTATTAGTCTAGGGTATTGTGAATACTTTTGGAACGGGTTTTGTGGACCGAGGAAGAGATAGAATCTATCAAGAGTTCTATTTTTTGTTCCCCGGAATTCCAAATCAACAACCATAATGTCGAAGTCCTGCAGTCTTTAAATGTCATTCCAAGAATTACACTATTAACATCACCGTATTCTCTTCAGGTTGCGGAAACTTTTCATAGCCATGTAGGTCAGTGCGATGGCATGCTCTTCTGCTGGGCGCGCGGACACTCTTCATACAAAACCGAGAGTGTTTTCCAGTCTATTGTTTTGAAGTAAAGTGTCGTTCAAAATCATTGTTGTCTCTCCTGGAGTGGTGGGTTGAAATTCCACTTCCTTCAGAATGCTTTTCCTTAAACACTACTCATGGCGTTTTAGGTAGTGCTACCTGCAAATATTTAAAATGTAAATTAACTTTCTGGTGCAAATGTGGAAAAAAATTTGTGGCAGTGCGCCACAGGCAGGCTTCATAACTCAGAGGTTAGAGCACTGGTCTCGTAAACCAGGGGTCGTGAGTTCAATTCTCACTGGGGCCTTTCCTGCAAGCCTAGGCTGATAGGTAGAAGAAGTACCTTGGAACCATGTTGGTAGTGAAACATACTAACACAGCTACAGACTATTTTATGGCCAAATGTTTCGGAGCTGCCTAGGTTTCCTCATCAGGATAATAATAGGATGTATCTGAAGGATTAAAAAATACTAGGCAGATGTGAACACCTTGCTTCTAAACCAGTAATTTGAACCAAGGAAGTAAAAAGTCCAGTTAATGACAAACAGCTCCAGTCTTTATACTTCATCCCAAGAATTGGACTCTTAACGTGACCACTCTTTCTTTACGTTTCACAATTTTTCACACGTGTGTTTTTCCGGATGACTGCGAGAGCCCTCCTGGAGGCATTGGTTACAATCCCACTTATGACATTCTAGAATTTGGAAAAAGGAATGTAGAAATGGACGAAAAACAGTGTGCGAGTAGTTGAAGAAATGGGCTTCATAGCTCAGGGGTTAGAGCACTGGTCTTGTAAACCAGGGGTCGTGAGTTCAATTCTCACTGGGGCCTAATTTATTAGTCTAGGGTATTGTGAATACTTTTGGAACGGGTTTTGTGGACCGAGGAAGAGATAGAATCTATCAAGAGTTCTATTTTTTGTTCCCCGGAATTCCAAATCAACAACCATAATGTCGAAGTCCTGCAGTCTTTAAATGTCATTCCAAGAATTACACTATTAACATCACCGTATTCTCTTCAGGTTGCGGAAACTTTTCATAGCCATGTAGGTCAGTGCGATGGCATGCTCTTCTGCTGGGCGCGCGGACAATCTTCATACAAAACCGAGAGTGTTTTCCAGTCTATTGTTTTGAAGTAAAGTGTCGTTCAAAATCATTTTTGTCTCTCCTGGAGTGGTGGGTTGAAATTCCACTTCCTTCAGAATGCTTTTCCTTAAACACTACTCATGGCGTTTTAGGTAGTGCTACCTGCAAATATTTAAAATGTAAATTAACTTTCTGGTGCAAATGTGGAAAAACGTTTGTGGCAGTGCGCCACAGGCAGGCTTCATAGCTCAGAGGTTAGAGCACTGGTCTCGTAAACCAGGGGTCGTGAGTTCAATTCTCACTGGGGCCTTTCCTGCAAGCCTAGGCTGATAGGTAGAAGAAGTACCTTGGAACCATGTTGGTAGTGAAACATACTAACACAGCTACAGACTATTTTATGGCCAAATGTTTCGGAGCTGCCTAGGTTTCCTCATCAGGATAATAATAGGATGTATCTGAAGGATTAAAAAATACTAGGCAGATGTGAACACCTTGCTTCTAAACCAGTAATTTGAACCAAGGAAGTAAAAAGTCCAGTTAATGACAAACAGCTCCAGTCTTTATACTTCATCCCAAGAATTGGACTCTTAACGTGACCACTCTTTCTTTACGTTTCACAATTTTTCACACGTGTGTTTTTCCGGATGACTGCGAGAGCCCTCCTGGAGGCATTGGTTACAATCCCACTTATGACATTCTAGAATTTGGAAAAAGGAATGTAGAAATGGACGAAAAACACTGTGCGAGTAGTTGAAGAAATGGGCTTCATAGCTCAGGGGTTAGAGCACTGGTCTTGTAAACCAGGGGTCGTGAGTTCAATTCTCACTGGGGCCTAATTTATTAGTCTAGGGTATTGTGAATACTTTTGGAACGGGTTTTGTGGACCGAGGAAGAGATAGAATCTATCAAGAGTTCTATTTTTTGTTCCCCGGAATTCCAAATCAACAACCATAATGTCGAAGTCCTGCAGTCTTTAAATGTCATTCCAAGAATTACACTATTAACATCACCGTATTCTCTTCAGGTTGCGGAAACTTTTCATAGCCATGTAGGTCAGTGCGATGGCATGCTCTTCTGCTGGGCGCGCGGACACTCTTCATACAAAACCGAGAGTGTTTTCCAGTCTATTGTTTTGAAGTAAAGTGTCGTTCAAAATCATTGTTGTCTCTCCTGGAGTGGTGGGTTGAAATTCCACTTCCTTCAGAATGCTTTTCCTTAAACACTACTCATGGCGTTTTAGGTAGTGCTACCTGCAAATATTTAAAATGTAAATTAACTTTCTGGTGCAAATGTGGAAAAAAATTTGTGGCAGTGCGCCACAGGCAGGCTTCATAGCTCAGAGGTTAGAGCACTGGTCTCGTAAACCAGGGGTCGTGAGTTCAATTCTCACTGGGGCCTTTCCTGCAAGCCTAGGCTGATAGGTAGAAGAAGTACCTTGGAACCATGTTGGTTGTGAACCATACTAACACAGCTACAGACTATTTTATGGCCAAATGTTTCGGAGCTGCCTAGGTTTCCTCATCAGGATAATAATAGGATGTATCTGAAGGATTAAAAAATACTAGGCAGATGTGAACACCTTGCTTCTAAACCAGTAATTTGAACCAAGGAAGTAAAAAGTCCAGTTAATGACAAACAGCTCCAGTCTTTATACTTCATCCCAAGAATTGGACTCTTAACGTGACCACTCTTTCTTTACGTTTCACAATTTTTCACACGTGTGTTTTTCCGGATGACTGCGAGAGCCCTCCTGGAGGCATTGGTTACAATCCCACTTATGACATTCTAGAATTTGGAAAAAGGAATGTAGAAATGGACGAAAAACACTGTGCGAGTAGTTGAAGAAATGGGCTTCATAGCTCAGGGGTTAGAGCACTGGTCTTGTAAACCAGGGGTCGTGAGTTCAATTCTCACTGGGGCCTAATTTATTAGTCTAGGGTATTGTGAATACTTTTGGAACGGGTTTTGTGGACCGAGGAAGAGATAGAATCTATCAAGAGTTCTATTTTTTGTTCCCCGGAATTCCAAATCAACAACCATAATGTCGAAGTCCTGCAGTCTTTAAATGTCATTCCAAGAATTACACTATTAACATCACCGTATTCTCTTCAGGTTGCGGAAACTTTTCATAGCCATGTAGGTCAGTGCGATGGCATGCTCTTCTGCTGGGCGCGCGGACACTCTTCATACAAAACCGAGAGTGTTTTCCAGTCTATTGTTTTGAAGTAAAGTGTCGTTCAAAATCATTGTTGTCTCTCCTGGAGTGGTGGGTTGAAATTCCACTTCCTTCAGAATGCTTTTCCTTAAACACTACTCATGGCGTTTTAGGTAGTGCTACCTGCAAATATTTAAAATGTAAATTAACTTTCTGGTGCAAATGTGGAAAAAAATTTGTGGCAGTGCGCCACAGGCAGGCTTCATAGCTCAGAGGTTAGAGCACTGGTCTCGTAAACCAGGGGTCGTGAGTTCAATTCTCACTGGGGCCTTTCCTGCAAGCCTAGGCTGATAGGTAGAAGAAGTACCTTGGAACCATGTTGGTTGTGAACCATACTAACACAGCTACAGACTATTTTATGGCCAAATGTTTCGGAGCTGCCTAGGTTTCCTCATCAGGATAATAATAGGATGTATCTGAAGGATTAAAAAATACTAGGCAGATGTGAACACCTTGCTTCTAAACCAGTAATTTGAACCAAGGAAGTAAAAAGTCCAGTTAATGACAAACAGCTCCAGTCTTTATACTTCATCCCAAGAATTGGACTCTTAACGTGACCACTCTTTCTTTACGTTTCACAATTTTTCACACGTGTGTTTTTCCGGATGACTGCGAGAGCCCTCCTGGAGGCATTGGTTACAATCCCACTTATGACATTCTAGAATTTGGAAAAAGGACTGTAGAAATGGACGAAAAACACTGTGCGAGTAGTTGAAGAAATGGGCTTCATAGCTCAGGGGTTAGAGCACTGGTCTTGTAAACCAGGGGTCGTAAGTTCAATTCTCACTGGGGCCTAATTTATTAGTCTAGGGTATTGTGAATACTTTTGGAACGGGTTTTGTGGACCGAGGAAGAGATAGAATCTATCAAGAGTTCTATTTTTTGTTCCCCGGAATTCCAAATCAACAACCATAATGTCGAAGTCCTGCAGTCTTTAAATGTCATTCCAAGAATTACACTATTAACATCACCGTATTCTCTTCAGGTTGCGGAAACTTTTCATAGCCATGTAGGTCAGTGCGATGGCATGCTCTTCTGCTGGGCGCGCGGACACTCTTCATACAAAACCGAGAGTGTTTTCCAGTCTATTGTTTTGAAGTAAAGTGTCGTTCAAAATCATTGTTGTCTCTCCTGGAGTGGTGGGTTGAAATTCCACTTCCTTCAGAATGCTTTTCCTTAAACACTACTCATGGCGTTTTAGGTAGTGCTACCTGCAAATATTTAAAATGTAAATTAACTTTCTGGTGCAAATGTGGAAAAAAATTTGTGGCAGTGCGCCACAGGCAGGCTTCATAGCTCAGAGGTTAGAGCACTGGTCTCGTAAACCAGGGGTCGTGAGTTCAATTCTCACTGGGGCCTTTCCTGCAAGCCTAGGCTGATAGGTAGAAGAAGTACCTTGGAACCATGTTGGTTGTGAACCATACTAACACAGCTACAGACTATTTTATGGCCAAATGTTTCGGAGCTGCCTAGGTTTCCTCATCAGGATAATAATAGGATGTATCTGAAGGATTAAAAAATACTAGGCAGATGTGAACACCTTGCTTCTAAACCAGTAATTTGAACCAAGGAAGTAAAAAGTCCAGTTAATGACAAACAGCTCCAGTCTTTATACTTCATCCCAAGAATTGGACTCTTAACGTGACCACTCTTTCTTTACGTTTCACAATTTTTCACACGTGTGTTTTTCCGGATGACTGCGAGAGCCCTCCTGGAGGCATTGGTTACAATCCCACTTATGACATTCTAGAATTTGGAAAAAGGAATGTAGAAATGGACGAAAAACAGTGTGCGAGTAGTTGAAGAAATGGGCTTCATAGCTCAGGGGTTAGAGCACTGGTCTTGTAAACCAGGGGTCGTGAGTTCAATTCTCACTGGGGCCTAATTTATTAGTCTAGGGTATTGTGAATACTTTTGGAACGGGTTTTGTGGACCGAGGAAGAGATAGAATCTATCAAGAGTTCTATTTTTTGTTCCCCGGAATTCCAAATCAACAACCATAATGTCGAAGTCCTGCAGTCTTTAAATGTCATTCCAAGAATTACACTATTAACATCACCGTATTCTCTTCAGGTTGCGGAAACTTTTCATAGCCATGTAGGTCAGTGCGATGGCATGCTCTTCTGCTGGGCGCGCGGACACTCTTCATACAAAACCGAGAGTGTTTTCCAGTCTATTGTTTTGAAGTAAAGTGTCGTTCAAAATCATTGTTGTCTCTCCTGGAGTGGTGGGTTGAAATTCCACTTCCTTCAGAATGCTTTTCCTTAAACACTACTCATGGCGTTTTAGGTAGTGCTACGAGCAAATATTTAAAATGTAAATTAACTTTCTGGTGCAAATGTGGAAAAAAATTTGTGGCAGTGCGCCACAGGCAGGCTTCATAACTCAGAGGTTAGAGCACTGGTCTCGTAAACCAGGGGTCGTGAGTTCAATTCTCACTGGGGCCTTTCCTGCAAGCCTAGGCTGATAGGTAGAAGAAGTACCTTGGAACCATGTTGGTAGTGAAACATACTAACACAGCTACAGACTATTTTATGGCCAAATGTTTCGGAGCTGCCTAGGTTTCCTCATCAGGATAATAATAGGATGTATCTGAAGGATTAAAAAATACTAGGCAGATGTGAACACCTTGCTTCTAAACCAGTAATTTGAACCAAGGAAGTAAAAAGTCCAGTTAATGACAAACAGCTCCAGTCTTTATACTTCATCCCAAGAATTGGACTCTTAACGTGACCACTCTTTCTTTACGTTTCACAATTTTTCACACGTGTGTTTTTCCGGATGACTGCGAGAGCCCTCCTGGAGGCATTGGTTACAATCCCACTTATGACATTCTAGAATTTGGAAAAAGGAA
>NC_089843.1:49851348-49866348 GCF_035609145.1 Eleutherodactylus coqui
CAGGGGTCGTGAGTTCAATTCTCACTGGGGCCTTTCCTGCAAGCCTAGGCTGATAGGTAGAAGAAGTACCTTGGAACCATGTTGGTAGTGAAACATACTAACACAGCTACAGACTATTTTATGGCCAAATGTTTCGGAGCTGCCTAGGTTTCCTCATCAGGATAATAATAGGATGTATCTGAAGGATTAAAAAATACTAGGCAGATGTGAACACCTTGCTTCTAAACCAGTAATTTGAACCAAGGAAGTAAAAAGTCCAGTTAATGACAAACAGCTCCAGTCTTTATACTTCATCCCAAGAATTGGACTCTTAACGTGACCACTCTTTCTTTACGTTTCACAATTTTTCACACGTGTGTTTTTCCGGATGACTGCGAGAGCCCTCCTGGAGGCATTGGTTACAATCCCACTTATGACATTCTAGAATTTGGAAAAAGGAATGTAGAAATGGACGAAAAACACTGTGCGAGTAGTTGAAGAAATGGGCTTCATAGCTCAGGGGTTAGAGCACTGGTCTTGTAAACCAGGGGTCGTGAGTTCAATTCTCACTGGGGCCTAATTTATTAGTCTAGGGTATTGTGAATACTTTTGGAACGGGTTTTGTGGACCGAGGAAGAGATAGAATCTATCAAGAGTTCTATTTTTTGTTCCCCGGAATTCCAAATCAACAACCATAATGTCGAAGTCCTGCAGTCTTTAAATGTCATTCCAAGAATTACACTATTAACATCACCGTATTCTCTTCAGGTTGCGGAAACTTTTCATAGCCATGTAGGTCAGTGCGATGGCATGCTCTTCTGCTGGGCGCGCGGACACTCTTCATACAAAACCGAGAGTGTTTTCCAGTCTATTGTTTTGAAGTAAAGTGTCGTTCAAAATCATTGTTGTCTCTCCTGGAGTGGTGGGTTGAAATTCCACTTCCTTCAGAATGCTTTTCCTTAAACACTACTCATGGCGTTTTAGGTAGTGCTACCAGCAAATATTTAAAATGTAAATTAACTTTCTGGTGCAAATGTGGAAAAAAATTTGTGGCAGTGCGCCACAGGCAGGCTTCATAACTCAGAGGTTAGAGCACTGGTCTCGTAAACCAGGGGTCGTGAGTTCAATTCTCACTGGGGCCTTTCCTGCAAGCCTAGGCTGATAGGTAGAAGAAGTACTTTGGAACCATGTTGCTAGTGAAACATACTAACACAGCTACAGACTATTTTATGGCCAAATGTTTCGGAGCTGCCTAGGTTTCCTCATCAGGATAATAATAGGATGTATCTGAAGGATTAAAAAATACTAGGCAGATGTGAACACTTTGCTTCTAAACCAGTAATTTGAACCAAGGAAGTAAAAAGTCCAGTTAATGACAAACAGCTCCAGTCTTTATACTTCATCCCAAGAATTGGACTCTTAACGTGACCACTCTTTCTTTACGTTTCACAATTTTTCACACGTGTGTTTTTCCGGATGACTGCGAGAGCCCTCCTGGAGGCATTGGTTACAATCCCACTTATGACATTCTAGAATTTGGAAAAAGGAATGTAGAAATGGACGAAAAACACTGTGCGAGTAGTTGAAGAAATGGGCTTCATAGCTCAGGGGTTAGAGCACTGGTCTTGTAAACCAGGGGTCGTGAGTTCAATTCTCACTGGGGCCTAATTTATTAGTCTAGGGTATTGTGAATACTTTTGGAACGGGTTTTGTGGACCGAGGAAGAGATAGAATCTATCAAGAGTTCTATTTTTTGTTCCCCGGAATTCCAAATCAACAACCATAATGTCGAAGTCCTGCAGTCTTTAAATGTCATTCCAAGAATTACACTATTAACATCACCGTATTCTCTTCAGGTTGCGGAAACTTTTCATAGCCATGTAGGTCAGTGCGATGGCATGCTCTTCTGCTGGGCGCGCGGACACTCTTCATACAAAACCGAGAGTGTTTTCCAGTCTATTGTTTTGAAGTAAAGTGTCGTTCAAAATCATTTTTGTCTCTCCTGGAGTGGTGGGTTGAAATTCCACTTCCTTCAGAATGCTTTTCCTTAAACACTACTCATGGCGTTTTAGGTAGTGCTACCTGCAAATATTTAAAATGTAAATTAACTTTCTGGTGCAAATGTGGAAAAACGTTTGTGGCAGTGCGCCACAGGCAGGCTTCATAGCTCAGAGGTTAGAGCACTGGTCTCGTAAACCAGGGGTCATGAGTTCAATTCTCACTGGGGCCTTTCCTGCAACCCTAGGCTGATAGGTAGAAGAAGTACCTTGGAACCATGTTGGTTGTGAACCATACTAACACAGCTACAGACTATTTTATGGCCAAATGTTTCGGAGCTGCCTAGGTTTCCTCATCAGGATAATAATAGGATGTATCTGAAGGATTAAAAAATACTAGGCAGATGTGAACACCTTGCTTCTAAACCAGTAATTTGAACCAAGGAAGTAAAAAGTCCAGTTAATGACAAACAGCTCCAGTCTTTATACTTCATCCCAAGAATTGGACTCTTAACGTGACCACTCTTTCTTTACGTTTCACAATTTTTCACACGTGTGTTTTTCCGGATGACTGCGAGAGCCCTCCTGGAGGCATTGGTTACAATCCCACTTATGACATTCTAGAATTTGGAAAAAGGAATGTAGAAATGGACGAAAAACACTGTGCGAGTAGTTGAAGAAATGGGCTTCATAGCTCAGGGGTTAGAGCACTGGTCTTGTAAACCAGGGGTCGTGAGTTCAATTCTCACTGGGGCCTAATTTATTAGTCTAGGGTATTGTGAATACTTTTGGAACGGGTTTTGTGGACCGAGGAAGAGATAGAATCTATCAAGAGTTCTATTTTTTGTTCCCCGGAATTCCAAATCAACAACCATAATGTCGAAGTCCTGCAGTCTTTTAATGTCATTCCAAGAATTACACTATTAACATCACCGTATTCTCTTCAGGTTGCGGAAACTTTTCATAGCCATGTAGGTCAGTGCGATGGCATGCTCTTCTGCTGGGCGCGCGGACACTCTTCATACAAAACCGAGAGTGTTTTCCAGTCTATTGTTTTGAAGTAAAGTGTCGTTCAAAATCATTGTTGTCTCTCCTGGAGTGGTGGGTTGAAATTCCACTTCCTTCAGAATGCTTTTCCTTAAACACTACTCATGGCGTTTTAGGTAGTGCTACCAGCAAATATTTAAAATGTAAATTAACTTTCTGGTGCAAATGTGGAAAAAAATTTGTGGCAGTGCGCCACAGGCAGGCTTCATAACTCAGAGGTTAGAGCACTGGTCTCGTAAACCAGGGGTCGTGAGTTCAATTCTCACTGGGGCCTTTCCTGCAAGCCTAGGCTGATAGGTAGAAGAAGTACCTTGGAACCATGTTGGTAGTGAAACATACTAACACAGCTACAGACTATTTTATGGCCAAATGTTTCGGAGCTGCCTAGGTTTCCTCATCAGGATAATAATAGGATGTATCTGAAGGATTAAAAAATACTAGGCAGATGTGAACACCTTGCTTCTAAACCAGTAATTTGAACCAAGGAAGTAAAAAGTCCAGTTAATGACAAACAGCTCCAGTCTTTATACTTCATCCCAAGAATTGGACTCTTAACGTGACCACTCTTTCTTTACGTTTCACAATTTTTCACACGTGTGTTTTTCCGGATGACTGCGAGAGCCCTCCTGGAGGCATTGGTTACAATCCCACTTATGACATTCTAGAATTTGGAAAAAGGAATGTAGAAATGGACGAAAAACACTGTGCGAGTAGTTGAAGAAATGGGCTTCATAGCTCAGGGGTTAGAGCACTGGTCTTGTAAACCAGGGGTCGTGAGTTCAATTCTCACTGGGGCCTAATTTATTAGTCTAGGGTATTGTGAATACTTTTGGAACGGGTTTTGTGGACCGAGGAAGAGATAGAATCTATCAAGAGTTCTATTTTTTGTTCCCCGGAATTCCAAATCAACAACCATAATGTCGAAGTCCTGCAGTCTTTAAATGTCATTCCAAGAATTACACTATTAACATCACCGTATTCTCTTCAGGTTGCGGAAACTTTTCATAGCCATGTAGGTCAGTGCGATGGCATGCTCTTCTGCTGGGCGCGCGGACACTCTTCATACAAAACCGAGAGTGTTTTCCAGTCTATTGTTTTGAAGTAAAGTGTCGTTCAAAATCATTGTTGTCTCTCCTGGAGTGGTGGGTTGAAATTCCACTTCCTTCAGAATGCTTTTCCTTAAACACTACTCATGGCGTTTTAGGTAGTGCTACCTGCAAATATTTAAAATGTAAATTAACTTTCTGGTGCAAATGTGGAAAAAAATTTGTGGCAGTGCGCCACAGGCAGGCTTCATAGCTCAGAGGTTAGAGCACTGGTCTCGTAAACCAGGGGTCGTGAGTTCAATTCTCACTGGGGCCTTTCCTGCAAGCCTAGGCTGATAGGTAGAAGAAGTACCTTGGAACCATGTTGGTAGTGAAACATACTAACACAGCTACAGACTATTTTATGGCCAAATGTTTCGGAGCTGCCTAGGTTTCCTCATCAGGATAATAATAGGATGTATCTGAAGGATTAAAAAATACTAGGCAGATGTGAACACCTTGCTTCTAAACCAGTAATTTGAACCAAGGAAGTAAAAAGTCCAGTTAATGACAAACAGCTCCAGTCTTTATACTTCATCCCAAGAATTGGACTCTTAACGTGACCACTCTTTCTTTACGTTTCACAATTTTTCACACGTGTGTTTTTCCGGATGACTGCGAGAGCCCTCCTGGAGGCATTGGTTACAATCCCACTTATGACATTCTAGAATTTGGAAAAAGGAATGTAGAAATGGACGAAAAACACTGTGCGAGTAGTTGAAGAAATGGGCTTCATAGCTCAGGGGTTAGAGCACTGGTCTTGTAAACCAGGGGTCGTGAGTTCAATTCTCACTGGGGCCTAATTTATTAGTCTAGGGTATTGTGAATACTTTTGGAACGGGTTTTGTGGACCGAGGAAGAGATAGAATCTATCAAGAGTTCTATTTTTTGTTCCCCGGAATTCCAAATCAACAACCATAATGTCGAAGTCCTGCAGTCTTTAAATGTCATTCCAAGAATTACACTATTAACATCACCGTATTCTCTTCAGGTTGCGGAAACTTTTCATAGCCATGTAGGTCAGTGCGATGGCATGCTCTTCTGCTGGGCGCGCGGACACTCTTCATACAAAACCGAGAGTGTTTTCCAGTCTATTGTTTTGAAGTAAAGTGTCGTTCAAAATCATTGTTGTCTCTCCTGGAGTGGTGGGTTGAAATTCCACTTCCTTCAGAATGCT
Organism: Eleutherodactylus coqui; assembly: GCF_035609145.1. Taxonomy (NCBI): domain Eukaryota; kingdom Metazoa; phylum Chordata; class Amphibia; order Anura; family Eleutherodactylidae; genus Eleutherodactylus; species Eleutherodactylus coqui. The sequence continues at coordinate 49,856,634 of NC_089843.1, forward strand.
TTTCCTTAAACACTACTCATGGCGTTTTAGGTAGTGCTACCAGCAAATATTTAAAATGTAAATTAACTTTCTGGTGCAAATGTGGAAAAAAATTTGTGGCAGTGCGCCACAGGCAGGCTTCATAACTCAGAGGTTAGAGCACTGGTCTCGTAAACCAGGGGTCGTGAGTTCAATTCTCACTGGGGCCTTTCCTGCAAGCCTAGGCTGATAGGTAGAAGAAGTACTTTGGAACCATGTTGCTAGTGAAACATACTAACACAGCTACAGACTATTTTATGGCCAAATGTTTCGGAGCTGCCTAGGTTTCCTCATCAGGATAATAATAGGATGTATCTGAAGGATTAAAAAATACTAGGCAGATGTGAACACTTTGCTTCTAAACCAGTAATTTGAACCAAGGAAGTAAAAAGTCCAGTTAATGACAAACAGCTCCAGTCTTTATACTTCATCCCAAGAATTGGACTCTTAACGTGACCACTCTTTCTTTACGTTTCACAATTTTTCACACGTGTGTTTTTCCGGATGACTGCGAGAGCCCTCCTGGAGGCATTGGTTACAATCCCACTTATGACATTCTAGAATTTGGAAAAAGGAATGTAGAAATGGACGAAAAACACTGTGCGAGTAGTTGAAGAAATGGGCTTCATAGCTCAGGGGTTAGAGCACTGGTCTTGTAAACCAGGGGTCGTGAGTTCAATTCTCACTGGGGCCTAATTTATTAGTCTAGGGTATTGTGAATACTTTTGGAACGGGTTTTGTGGACCGAGGAAGAGATAGAATCTATCAAGAGTTCTATTTTTTGTTCCCCGGAATTCCAAATCAACAACCATAATGTCGAAGTCCTGCAGTCTTTAAATGTCATTCCAAGAATTACACTATTAACATCACCGTATTCTCTTCAGGTTGCGGAAACTTTTCATAGCCATGTAGGTCAGTGCGATGGCATGCTCTTCTGCTGGGCGCGCGGACACTCTTCATACAAAACCGAGAGTGTTTTCCAGTCTATTGTTTTGAAGTAAAGTGTCGTTCAAAATCATTTTTGTCTCTCCTGGAGTGGTGGGTTGAAATTCCACTTCCTTCAGAATGCTTTTCCTTAAACACTACTCATGGCGTTTTAGGTAGTGCTACCTGCAAATATTTAAAATGTAAATTAACTTTCTGGTGCAAATGTGGAAAAACGTTTGTGGCAGTGCGCCACAGGCAGGCTTCATAGCTCAGAGGTTAGAGCACTGGTCTCGTAAACCAGGGGTCATGAGTTCAATTCTCACTGGGGCCTTTCCTGCAACCCTAGGCTGATAGGTAGAAGAAGTACCTTGGAACCATGTTGGTTGTGAACCATACTAACACAGCTACAGACTATTTTATGGCCAAATGTTTCGGAGCTGCCTAGGTTTCCTCATCAGGATAATAATAGGATGTATCTGAAGGATTAAAAAATACTAGGCAGATGTGAACACCTTGCTTCTAAACCAGTAATTTGAACCAAGGAAGTAAAAAGTCCAGTTAATGACAAACAGCTCCAGTCTTTATACTTCATCCCAAGAATTGGACTCTTAACGTGACCACTCTTTCTTTACGTTTCACAATTTTTCACACGTGTGTTTTTCCGGATGACTGCGAGAGCCCTCCTGGAGGCATTGGTTACAATCCCACTTATGACATTCTAGAATTTGGAAAAAGGAATGTAGAAATGGACGAAAAACACTGTGCGAGTAGTTGAAGAAATGGGCTTCATAGCTCAGGGGTTAGAGCACTGGTCTTGTAAACCAGGGGTCGTGAGTTCAATTCTCACTGGGGCCTAATTTATTAGTCTAGGGTATTGTGAATACTTTTGGAACGGGTTTTGTGGACCGAGGAAGAGATAGAATCTATCAAGAGTTCTATTTTTTGTTCCCCGGAATTCCAAATCAACAACCATAATGTCGAAGTCCTGCAGTCTTTAAATGTCATTCCAAGAATTACACTATTAACATCACCGTATTCTCTTCAGGTTGCGGAAACTTTTCATAGCCATGTAGGTCAGTGCGATGGCATGCTCTTCTGCTGGGCGCGCGGACACTCTTCATACAAAACCGAGAGTGTTTTCCAGTCTATTGTTTTGAAGTAAAGTGTCGTTCAAAATCATTGTTGTCTCTCCTGGAGTGGTGGGTTGAAATTCCACTTCCTTCAGAATGCTTTTCCTTAAACACTACTCATGGCGTTTTAGGTAGTGCTACCTGCAAATATTTAAAATGTAAATTAACTTTCTGGTGCAAATGTGGAAAAACGTTTGTGGCAGTGCGCCACAGGCAGGCTTCATAGCTCAGAGGTTAGAGCACTGGTCTCGTAAACCAGGGGTCATGAGTTCAATTCTCACTGGGGCCTTTCCTGCAAGCCTAGGCTGATAGGTAGAAGAAGTACCTTGGAACCATGTTGGTTGTGAACCATACTAACACAGCTACAGACTATTTTATGGCCAAATGTTTCGGAGCTGCCTAGGTTTCCTCATCAGGATAATAATAGGATGTATCTGAAGGATTAAAAAATACTAGGCAGATGTGAACACCTTGCTTCTAAACCAGTAATTTGAACCAAGGAAGTAAAAAGTCCAGTTAATGACAAACAGCTCCAGTCTTTATACTTCATCCCAAGAATTGGACTCTTAACGTGACCACTCTTTCTTTACGTTTCACAATTTTTCACACGTGTGTTTTTCCGGATGACTGCGAGAGCCCTCCTGGAGGCATTGGTTACAATCCCACTTATGACATTCTAGAATTTGGAAAAAGGAATGTAGAAATGGACGAAAAACACTGTGCGAGTAGTTGAAGAAATGGGCTTCATAGCTCAGGGGTTAGAGCACTGGTCTTGTAAACCAGGGGTCGTGAGTTCAATTCTCACTGGGGCCTAATTTATTAGTCTAGGGTATTGTGAATACTTTTGGAACGGGTTTTGTGGACCGAGGAAGAGATAGAATCTATCAAGAGTTCTATTTTTTGTTCCCCGGAATTCCAAATCAACAACCATAATGTCGAAGTCCTGCAGTCTTTAAATGTCATTCCAAGAATTACACTATTAACATCACCGTATTCTCTTCAGGTTGCGGAAACTTTTCATAGCCATGTAGGTCAGTGCGATGGCATGCTCTTCTGCTGGGCGCGCGGACACTCTTCATACAAAACCGAGAGTGTTTTCCAGTCTATTGTTTTGAAGTAAAGTGTCGTTCAAAATCATTGTTGTCTCTCCTGGAGTGGTGGGTTGAAATTCCACTTCCTTCAGAATGCTTTTCCTTAAACACTACTCATGGCGTTTTAGGTAGTGCTACCTGCAAATATTTAAAATGTAAATTAACTTTCTGGTGCAAATGTGGAAAAAAATTTGTGGCAGTGCGCCACAGGCAGGCTTCATAGCTCAGAGGTTAGAGCACTGGTCTCGTAAACCAGGGGTCGTGAGTTCAATTCTCACTGGGGCCTTTCCTGCAAGCCTAGGCTGATAGGTAGAAGAAGTACCTTGGAACCATGTTGGTAGTGAACCATACTAACACAGCTACAGACTATTTTATGGCCAAATGTTTCGGAGCTGCCTAGGTTTCCTCATCAGGATAATAATAGGATGTATCTGAAGGATTAAAAAATACTAGGCAGATGTGAACACCTTGCTTCTAAACCAGTAATTTGAACCAAGGAAGTAAAAAGTCCAGTTAATGACAAACAGCTCCAGTCTTTATACTTCATCCCAAGAATTGGACTCTTAACGTGACCACTCTTTCTTTACGTTTCACAATTTTTCACACGTGTGTTTTTCCGGATGACTGCGAGAGCCCTCCTGGAGGCATTGGTTACAATCCCACTTATGACATTCTAGAATTTGGAAAAAGGAATGTAGAAATGGACGAAAAACACTGTGCGAGTAGTTGAAGAAATGGGCTTCATAGCTCAGGGGTTAGAGCACTGGTCTTGTAAACCAGGGGTCGTGAGTTCAATTCTCACTGGGGCCTAATTTATTAGTCTAGGGTATTGTGAATACTTTTGGAACGGGTTTTGTGGACCGAGGAAGAGATAGAATCTATCAAGAGTTCTATTTTTTGTTCCCCGGAATTCCAAATCAACAACCATAATGTCGAAGTCCTGCAGTCTTTAAATGTCATTCCAAGAATTACACTATTAACATCACCGTATTCTCTTCAGGTTGCGGAAACTTTTCATAGCCATGTAGGTCAGTGCGATGGCATGCTCTTCTGCTGGGCGCGCGGACACTCTTCATACAAAACCGAGAGTGTTTTCCAGTCTATTGTTTTGAAGTAAAGTGTCGTTCAAAATCATTGTTGTCTCTCCTGGAGTGGTGGGTTGAAATTCCACTTCCTTCAGAATGCTTTTCCTTAAACACTACTCATGGCGTTTTAGGTAGTGCTACCTGCAAATATTTAAAATGTAAATTAACTTTCTGGTGCAAATGTGGAAAAAAATTTGTGGCAGTGCGCCACAGGCAGGCTTCATAGCTCAGAGGTTAGAGCACTGGTCTCGTAAACCAGGGGTCGTGAGTTCAATTCTCACTGGGGCCTTTCCTGCAAGCCTAGGCTGATAGGTAGAAGAAGTACCTTGGAACCATGTTGGTTGTGAACCATACTAACACAGCTACAGACTATTTTATGGCCAAATGTTTCGGAGCTGCCTAGGTTTCCTCATCAGGATAATAATAGGATGTATCTGAAGGATTAAAAAATACTAGGCAGATGTGAACACCTTGCTTCTAAACCAGTAATTTGAACCAAGGAAGTAAAAAGTCCAGTTAATGACAAACAGCTCCAGTCTTTATACTTCATCCCAAGAATTGGACTCTTAACGTGACCACTCTTTCTTTACGTTTCACAATTTTTCACACGTGTGTTTTTCCGGATGACTGCGAGAGCCCTCCTGGAGGCATTGGTTACAATCCCACTTATGACATTCTAGAATTTGGAAAAAGGAATGTAGAAATGGACGAAAAACACTGTGCGAGTAGTTGAAGAAATGGGCTTCATAGCTCAGGGGTTAGAGCACTGGTCTTGTAAACCAGGGGTCGTGAGTTCAATTCTCACTGGGGCCTAATTTATTAGTCTAGGGTATTGTGAATACTTTTGGAACGGGTTTTGTGGACCGAGGAAGAGATAGAATCTATCAAGAGTTCTATTTTTTGTTCCCCGGAATTCCAAATCAACAACCATAATGTCGAAGTCCTGCAGTCTTTAAATGTCATTCCAAGAATTACACTATTAACATCACCGTATTCTCTTCAGGTTGCGGAAACTTTTCATAGCCATGTAGGTCAGTGCGATGGCATGCTCTTCTGCTGGGCGCGCGGACACTCTTCATACAAAACCGAGAGTGTTTTCCAGTCTATTGTTTTGAAGTAAAGTGTCGTTCAAAATCATTGTTGTCTCTCCTGGAGTGGTGGGTTGAAATTCCACTTCCTTCAGAATGCTTTTCCTTAAACACTACTCATGGCGTTTTAGGTAGTGCTACGAGCAAATATTTAAAATGTAAATTAACTTTCTGGTGCAAATGTGGAAAAAAATTTGTGGCAGTGCGCCACAGGCAGGCTTCATAACTCAGAGGTTAGAGCACTGGTCTCGTAAACTAGGGGTCGTGAGTTCAATTCTCACTGGGGCCTTTCCTGCAAGCCTAGGCTGATAGGTAGAAGAAGTACCTTGGAACCATGTTGGTAGTGAAACATACTAACACAGCTACAGACTATTTTATGGCCAAATGTTTCGGAGCTGCCTAGGTTTCCTCATCAGGATAATAATAGGATGTATCTGAAGGATTAAAAAATACTAGGCAGATGTGAACACCTTGCTTCTAAACCAGTAATTTGAACCAAGGAAGTAAAAAGTCCAGTTAATGACAAACAGCTCCAGTCTTTATACTTCATCCCAAGAATTGGACTCTTAACGTGACCACTCTTTCTTTACGTTTCACAATTTTTCACACGTGTGTTTTTCCGGATGACTGCGAGAGCCCTCCTGGAGGCATTGGTTACAATCCCACTTATGACATTCTAGAATTTGGAAAAAGGAATGTAGAAATGGACGAAAAACACTGTGCGAGTAGTTGAAGAAATGGGCTTCATAGCTCAGGTGTTAGAGCACTGGTCTTGTAAACCAGGGGTCGTGAGTTCCATTCTCACTGGGGCCTAATTTATTAGTCTAGGGTATTGTGAATACTTTTGGAACGGGTTTTGTGGACCGAGGAAGAGATAGAATCTATCAAGAGTTCTATTTTTTGTTCCCCGGAATTCCAAATCAACAACCATAATGTCGAAGTCCTGCAGTCTTTAAATGTCATTCCAAGAATTACACTATTAACATCACCGTATTCTCTTCAGGTTGCGGAAACTTTTCATAGCCATGTAGGTCAGTGCGATGGCATGCTCTTCTGCTGGGCGCGCGGACACTCTTCATACAAAACCGAGAGTGTTTTCCAGTCTATTGTTTTGAAGTAAAGTGTCGTTCAAAATCATTGTTGTCTCTCCTGGAGTGGTGGGTTGAAATTCCACTTCCTTCAGAATGCTTTTCCTTAAACACTACTCATGGCGTTTTAGGTAGTGCTACCAGCAAATATTTAAAATGTAAATTAACTTTCTGGTGCAAATGTGGAAAAAAATTTGTGGCAGTGCGCCACAGGCAGGCTTCATAACTCAGAGGTTAGAGCACTGGTCTCGTAAACCAGGGGTCGTGAGTTCAATTCTCACTGGGGCCTTTCCTGCAAGCCTAGGCTGATAGGTAGAAGAAGTACCTTGGAACCATGTTGGTAGTGAAACATACTAACACAGCTACAGACTATTTTATGGCCAAATGTTTCGGAGCTGCCTAGGTTTCCTCATCAGGATAATAATAGGATGTATCTGAAGGATTAAAAAATACTAGGCAGATGTGAACACCTTGCTTCTAAACCAGTAATTTGAACCAAGGAAGTAAAAAGTCCAGTTAATGACAAACAGCTCCAGTCTTTATACTTCATCCCAAGAATTGGACTCTTAACGTGACCACTCTTTCTTTACGTTTCACAATTTTTCACACGTGTGTTTTTCCGGATGACTGCGAGAGCCCTCCTGGAGGCATTGGTTACAATCCCACTTATGACATTCTAGAATTTGGAAAAAGGAATGTAGAAATGGACGAAAAACACTGTGCGAGTAGTTGAAGAAATGGGCTTCATAGCTCAGGGGTTAGAGCACTGGTCTTGTAAACCAGGGGTCGTGAGTTCAATTCTCACTGGGGCCTAATTTATTAGTCTAGGGTATTGTGAATACTTTTGGAACGGGTTTTGTGGACCGAGGAAGAGATAGAATCTATCAAGAGTTCTATTTTTTGTTCCCCGGAATTCCAAATCAACAACCATAATGTCGAAGTCCTGCAGTCTTTAAATGTCATTCCAAGAATTACACTATTAACATCACCGTATTCTCTTCAGGTTGCGGAAACTTTTCATAGCCATGTAGGTCAGTGCGATGGCATGCTCTTCTGCTGGGCGCGCGGACACTCTTCATACAAAACCGAGAGTGTTTTCCAGTCTATTGTTTTGAAGTAAAGTGTCGTTCAAAATCATTGTTGTCTCTCCTGGAGTGGTGGGTTGAAATTCCACTTCCTTCAGAATGCTTTTCCTTAAACACTACTCATGGCGTTTTAGGTAGTGCTACGAGCAAATATTTAAAATGTAAATTAACTTTCTGGTGCAAATGTGGAAAAAAATTTGTGGCAGTGCGCCACAGGCAGGCTTCATAACTCAGAGGTTAGAGCACTGGTCTCGTAAACCAGGGGTCGTGAGTTCAATTCTCACTGGGGCCTTTCCTGCAAGCCTAGGCTGATAGGTAGAAGAAGTACCTTGGAACCATGTTGGTAGTGAAACATACTAACACAGCTACAGACTATTTTATGGCCAAATGTTTCGGAGCTGCCTAGGTTTCCTCATCAGGATAATAATAGGATGTATCTGAAGGATTAAAAAATACTAGGCAGATGTGAACACCTTGCTTCTAAACCAGTAATTTGAACCAAGGAAGTAAAAAGTCCAGTTAATGACAAACAGCTCCAGTCTTTATACTTCATCCCAAGAATTGGACTCTTAACGTGACCACTCTTTCTTTACGTTTCACAATTTTTCACACGTGTGTTTTTCCGGATGACTGCGAGAGCCCTCCTGGAGGCATTGGTTACAATCCCACTTATGACATTCTAGAATTTGGAAAAAGGAATGTAGAAATGGACGAAAAACACTGTGCGAGTAGTTGAAGAAATGGGCTTCATAGCTCAGGGGTTAGAGCACTGGTCTTGTAAACCAGGGGTCGTGAGTTCAATTCTCACTGGGGCCTAATTTATTAGTCTAGGGTATTGTGAATACTTTTGGAACGGGTTTTGTGGACCGAGGAAGAGATAGAATCTATCAAGAGTTCTATTTTTTGTTCCCCGGAATTCCAAATCAACAACCATAATGTCGAAGTCCTGCAGTCTTTAAATGTCATTCCAAGAATTACACTATTAACATCACCGTATTCTCTTCAGGTTGCGGAAACTTTTCATAGCCATGTAGGTCAGTGCGATGGCATGCTCTTCTGCTGGGCGCGCGGACACTCTTCATACAAAACCGAGAGTGTTTTCCAGTCTATTGTTTTGAAGTAAAGTGTCGTTCAAAATCATTGTTGTCTCTCCTGGAGTGGTGGGTTGAAATTCCACTTCCTTCAGAATGCTTTTCCTTAAACACTACTCATGGCGTTTTAGGTAGTGCTACGAGCAAATATTTAAAATGTAAATTAACTTTCTGGTGCAAATGTGGAAAAAAATTTGTGGCAGTGCGCCACAGGCAGGCTTCATAACTCAGAGGTTAGAGCACTGGTCTCGTAAACCAGGGGTCGTGAGTTCAATTCTCACTGGGGCCTTTCCTGCAAGCCTAGGCTGATAGGTAGAAGAAGTACCTTGGAACCATGTTGGTAGTGAAACATACTAACACAGCTACAGACTATTTTATGGCCAAATGTTTCGGAGCTGCCTAGGTTTCCTCATCAGGATAATAATAGGATGTATCTGAAGGATTAAAAAATACTAGGCAGATGTGAACACCTTGCTTCTAAACCAGTAATTTGAACCAAGGAAGTAAAAAGTCCAGTTAATGACAAACAGCTCCAGTCTTTATACTTCATCCCAAGAATTGGACTCTTAACGTGACCACTCTTTCTTTACGTTTCACAATTTTTCACACGTGTGTTTTTCCGGATGACTGCGAGAGCCCTCCTGGAGGCATTGGTTACAATCCCACTTATGACATTCTAGAATTTGGAAAAAGGAATGTAGAAATGGACGAAAAACACTGTGCGAGTAGTTGAAGAAATGGGCTTCATAGCTCAGGTGTTAGAGCACTGGTCTTGTAAACCAGGGGTCGTGAGTTCAATTCTCACTGGGGCCTAATTTATTAGTCTAGGGTATTGTGAATACTTTTGGAACGGGTTTTGTGGACCGAGGAAGAGATAGAATCTATCAAGAGTTCTATTTTTTGTTCCCCGGAATTCCAAATCAACAACCATAATGTCGAAGTCCTGCAGTCTTTAAATGTCATTCCAAGAATTACACTATTAACATCACCGTATTCTCTTCAGGTTGCGGAAACTTTTCATAGCCATGTAGGTCAGTGCGATGGCATGCTCTTCTGCTGGGCGCGCGGACACTCTTCATACAAAACCGAGAGTGTTTTCCAGTCTATTGTTT